>NW_025353279.1:0-10694 GCF_016433145.1 Gracilinanus agilis
TATATATATAAAACAAGGCCTTATTTGCTATGGCTGAGATAGATTGAAGTTATTATTGGTCATGAGAGTAAAAAATTTAGAGAAACTGGAAGTCTAGGATAATTGAAGTGTCACCATCACTTAATGACTTCTGAATTATCAGGACAGAAGTTGATTTGGAAGGGAAGACGTTTCACCAATTGCAAACTCAATCAATAAAGGAGAGAGAGACCTGGAGGCTGGTGTATAACAACAACAAGGATCTTGATCAAATGATAGAGTGATAGAGATAGATGAATGTGACCTAAAAAAATTAAAAAAAAATTTTTTTTTGGGTGATGGCAGTAAAGGGTATGTCTGAAAATGATAGAGAGGAGTCACATAAAATCCTAACTTGGTTTTAATGATGTCTTCTTTTTCTTATTACACAGTCTTTGTATAATATATGTCCTTTATACATATGTGTGATTCATGGGGGAAGATCAAGTAATATGCATACAAAAAGAAACAATGGCAGGGGCAGCTGGGTTGCTCAGTGGATTGAGAGCCAGGCCTACAGACGGGAGGTCCTAGGTTCAAATCTGGACTCAGACACTTCCCAGCTGTGTGACCCTGGGCAAGTCACTTGACCCCCATTGCCTACCCTTACCACTCTTCCACCTATAAGTCAATACACAGAAGTTAAGGGTTTAAAATAAAAAAAAAATCTTAAAAAAAATTAAAAAAAAAGAAACAATGGCATATTGATTGATATGTTATGATAAACTAGATTAGATTAAGTAAGGTCCTATGCATTCATTATAAGGTACAGTAAGAAAAAAATGTTAACTGAGATTAGGACCCTTCCTAATGTCATAAAAAAATTAGAAATGCAAACATAAGATTTATTTAGAGGACTAATAATTAAAGTAAGGAAGTTTAATTCAAGCAAATTGATTTGATCTTACAAAAGAAGCATATATAAGAACTTAATTAACAAATATTTATCTCTACTGTAATTTTTTAGGTATGACATAAATATGTAGTAGTATAAATAATAATAACAATATATACATATATTTACTAAAGGAACTTTTATTATATTAATATGTACAATTTAAATAAAATGTGTACTTTGACATTAAGGAAGGCCTTTATTTCCACTATGGGGGCTGTTTTGTTGAAAAAAAGAAGGATGAGGATGGGTAGAAAGGAAAGGAAAAAAGGAAGGAAAGGAATGTAGCCAGGGTAGCCCCCAATACCGATGGGGAAATTAACCCGAGGCCTTCAGAGCAGAACAAAATCAGGCTAGTAGACTATAGGGATATTAAGGTAGGTTTATTTTAGGTTTAGTAAAAGAAAGGTTGAGAATACTAGGAGTTAGATCTCAGGGGCAAAAGGCTCTCTTCCAGGAAAAAGGCTCTTTGGGGAAAAGGCTCTCCAGGGAAAAAGAAGCTCTCCCTTTTTCTTCCAAAAAGGCGCCCCAAACCCCCACTCTCTTTTATTTATACTTTCTCAGATACCTCCCACAAAAGAAGTAGGATGTGTCTGAGCAAGTTATGGTAGAAAGTCCTGGGAGATGTAGTCTTCCAGGCTTCAGAGCCATTTCAAAACGCACAGGGCTTTTTATATTTATAACTAAATATGTATTATATAGTGTAAATGACATTTGCAAATGTTATTGTTGCTATATGTGCTTATTAGACAAAATTGGCATTTTCCCAAAATTAAGCTATATCTAATTTTCTGAGCTTGAGATTTTAGAGGAATTTTCTGATTTCCAAGTTAATGTTATGAGAATATTTCCTGAAAATTAGTCACTAACTGGCAGTTTTTCATCCTTTAGCCTCAATTCATAGCATAGTTCCTTGAAACCATGAATGTTTTTTTAATTGAATTTTACTAGCTGGAGAATAGAAATTTTAAGAATTCCATTTCATTTTTTATACCTCTTTCTAAAAAGAATCACATTTTCTTCATTATCCATTTTCTCTTTAGATCTTTAGCTTGTGATTCTTGATCCCTATAATCATGTGTGCTCTCTTTTCTCTGTAAAACGTATGTAACCAAAATTTCAGAAATATTCATTCTAAGCTTTCTACTTATAGATATATAAATTAACTTTCTACTCTATAAAGATGTTTTCTGCCACTGGCTGGTAGGACTAATCCCAAACATTCCCATTTTCTACTGTGTGTCACTCTCAGAACAATTCCATTTAATTCAGGTATCACAGAGATCAATAACCCAGGGTACAATCCCTTGTCAAGTACTTATATATTCTCTCTCTTCTTGACGTTTTGTTTCTATTTACCTGGAAATTTTCTCCCCATGTCCACTGACTCCTTCTTTTCCTGGAGTCATTTGCCTCTAGTGTTCTAACCCCACTCTCTCCATTAGAATAGATATATATTTAAAACACTGAATATTCACTGAATTCACTAATCCAGTGAAAAGTAATTATCTCCCTTGACCCATAGGAACATTCATCAACATGAAAGCCCCTCCCAGCTCCAAAGTAAAGGCTCCAACAGTTCCTCATTTTTTTTCATTTTTTCCTTCCTCTTTCTCATCCATCCACTCTCCCAAAGGCCTTTTTCTTTCTGAGATTGAAGAAGTTATCTTCCCCTGATTGCTAGCTATTGATTTTAACCCAGTACATCCATCACTTCTATCTCCTTCTCTATCTCCTCATGTATCCTTAAACTTTGTAATGTGGTCCCACAAAAAAAAAAATTACATATAGGCAGAGTATAACCAGATTTTGTTCATAATATCCCCTGACTCTGTCTTCACTGAACCCTCTAAAAGATTTCTTCCTGGTTGCACACCTAACATGGCAGTATAAAGGATGGTCTACTAGTCAGACTCTTCACACACATAAAAATGAAAATAAAATATCTCAAAATAAATCAAAGTAGGAAGAATATGTCTCACCAAGGCAAGAAGAGAGAGAAGCCCAAGGGAGCACAGCATCTATGGGAACCAGTAGATCTCAAACTAGCCCAATATTCCTGCTATGCAATTAGCAGCAACAAAATGGGAGAATTAGAAGAAACCCAGCCTAAACCTCTTGGTAGAGGGAGTGAGGCCAAAGAGGGAATAAAACCAATGGATTTTCATGTATCTTGGTTCAAGGAAGCTGTAGAGGGTAGGACTGGTTCAGCCTAAGCTAGTTGGCAAAGGTAGCAAAGACAGAATGGGCACAAGTCCAAGGGACTTTCATGTGGCAGCTGAGATCCAGAGGCAGTAAGTGGCAGGAGAGACTGGCTCAACCTAAACCACTTGTCAAGACAGAGAGGTCATGAAAACTATATATTCACATGAGTCCTGAGGCAGCAAAACTACAGAGGATATACCACCCCAGCCCAGGAGACAACAAAGGAATTGGCAGCATTGAGAGCACAGTATATAGTAGGGATAGCTGCAGGCAGCACAATCCCCTCAACAGAGATACTATGGAAATGAAATCAGCCCGGCCCATCACTAGTAACAAAGAAAAGAACTCTTTAAACCTGAGCAGAGAAAAAACCATAATAGATAGATAAGGTGAAGGGGTTGGGGGTGGAGGTGGGGGCTATAAAAATGAGCAAAGGCAAAACGAAAATAAAATGGAAAGGAAAGGGAAGGGAAGGGAAGGGAAGGAAAAAGGGAAGGAAAAAAAACCTGAATATAGAAAGTTACTTTAGTGACAGGGAAGATCAAAATACAAACCCAGAAGAGAACAATGCCAAAAAGGAAACAAGAGAAGCCTCAAAAGAAAATGTGACAGCATATCAAAGAACCCCTGATAGAATTTGAAAAGAAGGTAAAAAAAAATCAAATAACAAAAGAATTGACTGAAAAACTCAAGAACTGGTGGACAGGGGTGGGAATCACTAAAGAAATCACCTCTCTAAAAACCATAATGGACCAAATGGAAATGAAGGCAAAAAACACTAAAGAAAACAATCCATTAAAGAAGATTGTCCAAATGGAAAATGAAACACAAAAACTTAAGGAAGAAAATAACTTCCTAATAGCACAAATAGATGCTAATGAATTCATAAGAATCGGGAAACAATATGACAAAATCAAAAGAATGAAAAAAAAGAGACAATCTGAAATACATCACTGGAAGAAAAAAAAATTGACCTGAAAAATAGATCTGGCAGAGATAGTTTAAGAAACTTTGGAATTTCTGAAAGCCATGATCAAAAAAAGAGGCAGGATATATATTATAAAAATAATTATGGAAAACCATACTGATAACATCAAACAAGAGGGGAAAATTGAAGTTGAAAGAATCCACTGATCACCTCCTAAAAGACCTCAAAATAAAATACTTCAGGACTATTATAGCCAAATTCCAGAACTCCCTGGCCAAGGAAAAACTATATACAGCTAGAAAGAAACAATACAAATGTCATGGACCCACATTCATGGTTACACATGAACTAGTATCTTCTAAATTTAAGGACCAAAGGGCATGAATTATGACATTCCAAAAGGAAAAGAACTGGAGACTACAATTAAGAATTATATACTATCAAACCTGAGCATAATCCCTAAGGGAGAAAAATGATTTTTAATGAAGTGATGAACTTCCAGACTTTCCTGACCAAACAAGTAGAGGTGAAAAATCTTTTTAGCAAGCAAATTTGACACTCAAGAAAGAATAGAAAGGTTAAGTGAAAAGGTATGTGTTTCAATAACATTGGATGGTATACACTCTTACCTGGGTAGGCATACACTCTTACCTGGAGTAGAATCTACTATGCTTCAAATAAATTGGAAAAAAAAAAGGCAGCAGTAGCAATCATGATCTCAGACAAAACAAAAATAAAAATTTCTAAAAGAGATGGAAGGAATTGGAAATTATATCTTAATAAAAGTTGCCATAGACAACAACAAAAAAATCAATGCTAAACATACATGCACCAAATGAAGTAGCGATCAAATTCCAAAAGAAGTTAGAGTCATAGGAAGAAATAGATAATAAAATGTAACTGGTGGAGGAACTTAACCTTGCTGTTTCAGAAATAGAGAAATCCAGGGGGCAGCTGGGTAGCTCAGTGGAGTGAGAGTCAGGCCTAGAGACAGGAGGTCCTAGGTTCAAACCCGGCCTCAGCCACTTCCCAGCTGTGTGACCCTGGGCAAGTCACTTGACCCCCATTGCCCACACTTACCACTCTTCCACCTATGAGACAATACACCGAAATTAAGGGTTTAAAAAAAAAAGAAATAGAGAAATTCAAACAAAAAATGAACAATAAAGAAGTTAAGGAGATAAATAGAATATTAGTTTTGATACGATAGACCACTGAAAAAAATTGAATGAGGATAAGAAGGAATATATCTCTTTTTTTCCCTCAGCAGTACATGGCACCTTCACAAAACTTACCATAAAACCTCACTACAAATATAAAAAAGTAATAAAATTAAATACATCCTTTTTAAATTATAATGAAATAATTAACATTCAACAAAGGGTAGAAGAAACAAAGACTAAAAATGAATTAGACATTAAATAAACTTATCCTAAAGAATGAATGGGACAAAAAATAAATAAGATAAACAATTAACAATTTCACTAAAGAAAAAACAATTAAGAGGCAACCTACCAAAATTTATGATATGTAGCCAAAGCTGTACTTAGAGCTATAATAAATGCTTACATCAAGAAAACACAGAAAGAGTATATCAATGAATCAGGCATGTAAATAAAAAATACTATAATAGAAAACTTGTTAAAAATTCTCAATTAAGCACCAGATTGAAAATCTTGAAAATCAAAGGAAATAATAATAAAATTTAAGTAAGAAAGCCATTAAATTAATGAATAAGACAAAGAGTTAGTTTTATGGGAAAAAAATCAATGAAATAGGTAAACCATTAGTTGACTTGATTTTTTTTAATGAAGATGAAAACTAAATTATCAGTTTCAAAAATAAAAAAGGCAAAACCCATAGCAAGTAAGGAAGAAATTAAAGCAATTATCGGAAGTTATTTTGTCCACCTATATGCCAATAAATCTGGCCAGCAAAGTGATATAGATGAATATTTATAAAATATGAGCTACAGAGATAAACAGAAGATAAAATAGCATCTTAACTAACCCCATTACAAAAAAAAAATTAACAAACTATCAAAGAATTTTCTAGGAAAAAGAACCCAGGGCCAGATGGATTCCCAAATGAACTTTAACAAACATTCAAAAAACAATTAACTCCAGAATTACATAAAATATATGTAAAAATAGGGAAGAGGGAATTCTTCTAAATTCCTTTTATGGAATAAATATGATATTGAAAGCTAAACCCAGAAAAAACTAAAGCACAGAGAGGAAAGTATAGCCCAATTTCTCTAATACACATTGATTAAAAAATTTTAAATAAAATGCTAACAAGGAGATTACAGCATTATATCAGAAAGATCACATGCCATGATCATGTGAGTTTTGTACCAGGTATGCAGGGGTGGTTTAATATTAGAACAACTATCAGCATAATTTACCAAATCAGTACCAAAACCAACAGAAAGCATATTATTCTCTTAAAAAATGCAAAAAAAGCATTTGACAAAATACACCACCCATTCCTTATAAAAGCATTGCAATACAGGAAACTTTCTTTTAAGTGAAAAATGGAGCCCATCTTAAAACATTAGAAAGCATTATCTTCAAAAGAGTTATATTGGAACCCTTCACAATAAGATCAGAGATGAAGCAAGGATGACTATTATCACCACTATTATTTAATATTGCACTAGAAATGCTAGCTATAGCAATAAAAATGAATAAACTTTAGCAAAGTTGCAGGATACAAAATAAAGCCACACAAACCATCAGCATTTCTATATATTTCTAACACATCCCAGCAGCAGGAGTTAGAAAGAGAAATTCCATTTAAAATCACCCTAGACAATATAAAGTACTTAGTAATCAATCTGCCAAGACAAATACAGAAATTATACGAACACAACTACAAAACACTCTCCACACAATTAAAACTAGATCCAAACAATTGGAAAAACATTGATTGCTCATGGGTAGGACAAGCTAATGTAATAAACATGACCATTCTACCCAAATTAATTTACTTATTTAGTGCCATACCTATCAAATTACCAAGAAATGTTTTTACTGAATTAGAAAAAAACTATAACAAAGTTTATTTGGAAGAACAAAAGATCAAGACTATCAAGGGAAATAATGGAAAAAAAATGTGAAGGAAGGTGGCCTAACAGTACCAGATCTTAAACTGTACTATAAAGCAGTGGTCATCAAAATAATATGGTACTTGTGACCCTGGGCAAGTCACTTGACCCCCATTGCCTACCCTTACCACTCTTCTGCCTTGGAGTCAATACATAGTATTGACTCCAAGATGGAAGGTAAGGGTTTAAAAAAATAATAATAATATGGTACTGCCTAAGAGACAGAAGGGAGGATCAGTGGAATAGACTTGGGATAAGTGACCTCAGCAAGACAGTCTATGATAAACCCAAAGAGCCCAGCTTATGGGACAAAAATTCACTATTTGATAAAAATTGCTGGGAAAATTGGAAAACAGTATGGGAGATTAGGTTTAGATCAACATCTCATACCCTACACAAAGATAAATTCAGAATGGGTGAATGACTTGAATATAAAGAAGGAAACTATAAGTAAATTAAGTGAACACAGAATAATATACTTGTCAGATCTATGGGAAAGGGAATATTTCAAAACCAAGCAAGAGTTAGAAAAAAATTACAAAATTTAAAATAAGTAATTTTGATTACATTAAATTAAAAAAGTTTTGTACAAACAAAACCATTGCAACCAAAATTAGAAGAGAATCACAAGTTGGGAAAAAATCTTTATAAAAAAAACTCAGACAAAGATCTAATTACTGAAATATATAAGGAGCTAAATCAATTGTACAAAAAAGTCAAGCCATTTCCCAATTGATAAATGGGCAAGGGACATGAATAGGCAGTTTTCAGATAAAGAAATCAAAACTATCAATAAGCACATAAAAAAGTGTTCTAAATCTCTTATAATTAGAGAAATGCAAATCAAAACATCTCTAAGGTACCACCTCAAGCCTAGCAGATTAGCTAATATGATAGTAAAGGAAAGTAGAAAAAGTTGGAGGGAATATGCAAAATTGGGACATTAGTGCATTGCTGGTAGAGTTGTGAATTGAGCCAACCATACGGGATGGCAATTTGGAACTATGCCCAAGTGGCTTTAAAAGATTGTCTGCCCTTTGTAATAAGGGGATATGGCAATAGGGTGATATGAGTCCAAGGGCTGGAGGTAATAAGAAAATTAAGGCACAGGTAAGGTTGTAATAGTGGATAAGGCAGGCAAGGGACTAAAGGCAGAGTGAATAGGGGATAAGGAACAGTGGATAGGGTTTTGTGGATCCCTAAGGCAGTATAGTGGATAAGGAAGGTACAATGGTGAAGGTACTAGATTGAGATAGTAGGAGAGGTAAGGGAATGACTGAGTTTAGGGAATATAAACACAGAGGTATAAGGATTGCAAGGGAGACAATGAGATACTTTGGGCAAACAGCTACAGCCTGGGAGAAACAGACTGAGCCCTTCAGATAGGAAGGGCACTTCTACTGACAAAGGTTAGGGTCAGCAAAGAATGGCTTGAAACTGACTAGAGGGCTTTCTAAGTCAGTTTCTCAGGTTCACAAAGGAAGAGTCCAGAGGAAGTATAGAGATCTCACTTCCTTCAAAAGGGACAACTTCAGAGGTTTCCGGGTTAAGATGGCGGCAGAGTAAGAAGCAGCTCTTAACCTCTCCTGACTGAAACACACAAAACTCCTCAAGGGGACATAAAAACAAGTCCAGACGAACAGAGGAACCCCACAACAGGGCACAGCGTGGAAGGTACGTGGAATCGAGACATTTCCAGGCTATAAAGGGCTCTCACTAAATCGCGGGCTGAGCAACCGCCCCACCCCCACCCCCTCCACACACAAGATCTAGAGCTCTGAAGCCAGCTAAAAAGAAATAGAGCAAGTTTGGGGCACCCATCGAGTCATTGGCAGCTCCGGGGCCTGTTCCTGAGAGCAGCAAGACTTAGGACCCCATTAAGCCAAAGAAAACAGGCGAAATCTGAGCGCGGGCACAGGACGCAGGGCGCACAGCGCAGGCTGAGCAGAATGCAGGCACTGCGGAGGCGTGGGTGGAGGCAGACACAACCAGGAACTAAAGCCTAAGTGGGGAACCAGTGCAGACTGGTATACGACTGTGGAAGTAGCGCCCTGAGACTTGTAAAGAAACCTCAGGCAGAGGACAGACACTGAGCGTGAGGATAAATCTGAGAAGCTGCTGGGGTAATGATGGCTACTCATCCTCAGGAAGTTCAGAAGAGAAAGAATAACAACAAGAAAAAGAAGTCTTTAACACTCAACAGCTTTTACACAGAGAAAATCCAGACAACCGAGCAAACAGAGGAGGAGAACAAACAAGCATCCGGACCCTCCTCAAATAAGGAAAACTCCTCACAAGCTATGGAAGAGTTCAAAACTGAGATTTTGAGGAAAATGGAAGAGATCTGGCAAGAAAATAACTGTTTAAAAGGTAGAATCATACAATTGGAAAGTGAGGCTCAGAAACCAAATGAACTGATAAGCAAATTGAACTCCAGAAATGACCAGATTGAAAAGGAATACCAGAAGATTATGGCCGAATACCAGAAGATTATGGCCGAAAACCAGAAGATTATGGCCGAAAACCAAAAGATTATGGCCGAAAACCGAAAGATTATAGCCGAAAATCAATCCCTAAAGGCTAGAATTGAGCAAGTAGAAACTAATGATATCTCAAGACAACAAGAACAAATAAAACAAAGCCAAAAGACTGAAAAAATAGAAGGAAACATGAAATATCTCAATGAGAGAGTGACAGACCAAGAAAACCGGTCTAGACGAGACAATTTGAGAATAATTGGTCTTCCAGAAAAACCAGAAATTAATAGAAACCTGGACTCCATACTAACAGAAATAATTCAGCAAAATTGCCCTGAAGTCCTACAAGAGGGCAACATAGACATTGAAAGGATCCATAGAACACCCACTACATTCGATCAAGAAAGGAAAACACCAAGAAATATCATTGCAAAATTCAAGAGTTTCCAAGCAAAAGAAAAAATCTTACAAGAAGCCAGAAAGAAACAATTCAAATATCAAGGAGCACCAATCAGGATCACACAGGATCTGGCAGCCTCAACGCTAAAAGACCGCAAGGCGTGGAATACAATATTCAGAAAGGCAAGAGAGCTGGGCCTGCAACCACGGATCAACTACCCATCAAAACTGACTATATATTTCCAGGGGAAAGTATGAGCATTCAACAAAATTGAAGAATTCCAGGTATTTGCACAGAAAAGACCAGGGCTAAATGGAAAGTTTGATATCCAACCACAAAAATCGAGAGAAACCTGAAAAGGTAAATAAGATACAGAGGGGAAAGAAAGAAAACTTATAATTTTTAAATCTGCCTTTTTAAGGGCCTCAGTGAGATCTAATTATCTGTATTCCTATGTAGAGAAATGTTATGTTTAATTTTCTGTAGTGAACTCTATTCACTATTATAATATTCACTATTATAGTAATCAGAAGAATAATTAGCAGGGTGAGGGTGGAACACTAAATAATCTAAGATGGCATGGGGGATGGGAAAGAGGGGGTGAATAGCAGGGGACACCAAGAGAAACTTGAGTGAATAAGAAAATAGAATATTCTATTACA
>NW_025353280.1:0-4424 GCF_016433145.1 Gracilinanus agilis
TTCCTTCCTTCCTTCCTTCCCTCCTCTTCTTTTCTCTTTCTCTCTCTATCTGCCTCTCTTTCTTTCTTCTCTCCCTCTTCCTTCTCTCATTCTTTCTATTGAAAAGGAGATGGGTCACCTATTTGAATTTATACTGTCTTAAGGCTAGACAGTCTTAGGTAACAACTACTCCAAATTCCTCATTAATAGATGACCCAGAGGGAAGGTAACCTTATGACTCAATCACCTGACAGACATATTGCTCTATCAATGATCTACTTATCATTCCTTTGGGATTCCAGAAGAAACTCCCTTTAGGAAAAAGTTTCCCTTTAATAGTCAAAAAGGTGATACAATACCTAGGCCCAAACCCACTTCAGTCACCGAGGCCCTGACCATCATATCCTCAGAAAACTCAATGGACTCAGAAGGACTAAGCTCAGGCATTTGACGGCCCCCTACTTGGTAAATGGCCCCCTGGTCTTCTTTGCCTTCTTGAAGGCCTATTAATCTTTATTTTTTCCATTTAATATCAATTGATTCATTTTTTTTTTTGCATTACTCTCATTTCTGACTATAACTTTCCCATCCTCCCCACTCCAGTGAGTAAGCTTTTGTTTAAAAAAAAAAAAAAGGAGAAGAAAAACAGGTTAGTAAAGCCAACTCAAGCCCTTAAGATGCCTACATACATATTTTAAGCTCCCTTCCTGCCCATGGGTACTCCCTGTGTTTGTATCAGTGATGGTTGTTCTTCCAAACTGATCCGAGGGCTTAATGTTAGATTCATGATTACCTTTCAGAAGCAAGAGCTGAGGGATGGGAGTGGGACAAACACAATGGACGGGATCTGGGAAGGAGCCTCTACTTTTACCTAAATTATCAGAGCCATTAAGTCAGAAAAGCAGGGTCCAGTATCTCTGTTGGGGTTGGGGGCCAGTCTGTGAGAGAATCTTATTTTGTAGGAGCTGATTGTGCAAAGAGTGTACCAAAGCTTGATTACATCAAACTCCAGACCCCCCCAACACCCCCACCCTGCACCCCAACTTCCTTTTTCTACTTTCCTCATTTATTATAATCCAATGATATGATCTCATTTCCTAATGATTAACTCAAAGTTGTCTCAGAAACTAGCTGACTCTTACAGAAGATTAAACAAAAGGGGTACTTATATTTCTAAAGTACTCTTAGGATCCTTCCTTCCCCCCCCCCCCACTTTGAATGCACTAAGTTCCTTAGGGGGCAGGGTAACTTCTGCAGTCTGTAGATGGAGGACTGCGAGATTTTGATCTCCTTCCAATAGATGTGACACTTCAGAATGTCTGCCCCGGGACAGACCTAAGACCAGAATGAATGAGATGAAGAAAATCCACTCCAGGTTCTCCGAAAAGCTCCACAATAACTAAGGAAATGATCTTTCCCGGGAGCTGTGCAATGCATCTTTGTCACATGTACTCTCTAAGCTCAGGTGCATTTTTCCCCTCCACTCTATAGCCTGGTGGAATCAAAATTTAGCTCGGGGCCTACATGGCACTGGGCTAGCAGGGGTTTATGTTCAGATTTGCTTTGATTGCTGGAAAAATTGGCATGATCCCCTTGGGCCAGAACCTCCCCAAGGTACTCCTGAAGCTTCTCTGGCCATTAATGCTGTACTGGTTGGTTACAAAACTCAGATTCTAGAATGCCAGGATGCTGGAACACTCTCCTAGCCTCTTGAAACTCAGGAGACCAGAGACGAGCAGAATGAAATCTTCGTTTCAAGTGGAAAAGAACAGAACGACCAGCCATGAATCTGGACTCTTTCACACAACGCTCAGAGGAGAGAAAACCCTATTCTCTCTTCTAGCATCGCCATGAGCAAGTAATCACTGAGATACCCAGGAGCGTTAAGGCAAAGAGAAGGCTGAAGCTGAATCAGGCCTTTTAAGAGCTACCCTAGATCTGGCTACACAGCCAGATGGGAAAAGGCTCTTTCTAACCAAGTGATTAGCAGAACAGAACTAGTGAAAGAAATTCTGCATGTTCCATAGTCTCTCCAGGAAGCAGGTTTCTCAGCAAGTATGTTGATGAACTCTTACAAGAGCCAGATCCTTGTTAAGAAAGAATGGAAGGGGCAGCTGGGTGCCTCAATGGATTGAGAGCCAGGCCCAGAGACGGGAGGTCCTGTGTTCAAATGTGACCTCGGATACTTCCTAGTTGTGCGACCCTGGGCAAGTCACCTAACCCTCATTGCCTAGCCCTTACCATCCTTAGAACCTTAGAACTAATATATAGTACTGATCCTAAGATGGAAGATAAAGGTTTAAAAAAAAAAGGAAAGCATGGAAAATTACTATCCCGAGAGCAAGTAATGAGACCCCTGTCACGGGAAGACTAAGGAAAAACTGGATTATCACTTGTTAGTGAGGTAGCAGATGAAGTTCTTGTTCAGACATAGGTTAAACTAAGTGATGGCTGAGATGCAATTCTAGTCTAAAACATGAAATTACTTCGGGTATTTGTCAACTTTTCCCATCATTTTAGATTACTTAGTTAAAGCATGAAACGCCTAGCCTGGGATCCCATAATTAATGAGTAACAGAAGTCCAGTTCTTCCCTCTAAGTACTCTTCCTGCCCCACCCCCTGTCCCATTCCCCTCTTTCTTGCCTCCTTTTGTGTGTTGTCTCTCCCTTTAAGCTTCTTGAGGGCAAGGACTGTCTTCCTTTTTATTAATTGTATCCCCAGCTTTTAGCATAGCGCCTGGTACATAGTAGGCATTTCACAAATGTTTATTGGATTGGATTGATTCTGTTGCCCCTACATCTTGTCCATAAAAGAGCTAATTAAAAAATACAATCTGGAAATGACCAGAGAAAGAACTGTTCCTTAGAGGCCCATGTAGTAAAACTCCATAATAAATTGTCTTTCAGTGACCAATAACAAGACTTATAAAAGTGACTTTCATCTAGTAGGCACTTTATAAGATAATAGTGGAGTTGAATTAGTAGGTGGATTTGTCTGTTTCTTGGGTTAAATCATGTGTCCCCAAACACAAGAGCAAAAATAGAGTCAAATCTAGACTTCTTTCCTTTGTTAGAAAAAAGTTTCTTCTGGGTACTTTAAAATATCATCTACATTTAAAATAGATTTTATTGTTGAAAATAACTAAAATATTTGAGTCTGGCATTTTTTTTCGGATGGGATTGGGTAGAAAAAAAAAGATATGTCTTGAATTTGTCTGGCTAAAAGTATTGCTATTCACCATTAAGTAAACTGAGAACAGGCTAAACAGTGAACAGAGAACAGTGGAGATCATTGCTCAAGAGAAGAGAAATGAAAGCAAGCAATCTCATTTTAACTTCTGTTTCAGTTCCTCACTTCAATTTAAGGAGGGTTGTTTTTTCTTTCTGTTTTCCTTTTTTTTAGCATGATAGGGCTAAATATTCACAGTAAGACAAATTATTTTTCTTTAGGACATCATTTCAGAGCACAGGATCAAATCTGGGCTTTGCCTCTTACCTGCAGGTCTTTGGACTTTCTCTCATTGGACCTCAGTTTCCTCAACTGTAAAATGAGAAGGCCAGATTAATTGACCTCTGAGGTTGCTTCTAGCTCCATGTTTATGATCAGATGAATCTTTTCATTTCTTTCATTTTTTTGTAAAGCAAATATCCTTGAAAAGAAACAACTTCTAGGGGGCAGCTGGGTGGCTCAGTGGATTGAGAGCCAGACCCAAAGATGGGGAGGTCAAATCTGGCTTCAGACATTTCCCAGCTGTGTGACCCTGGGCAAGTCACTTGACCCCCATAGCCTAGTCCTTACCATTCTTCTTCCTTAGAACCAATACACAGTCTTGATTCTGAGATGGAAGGTAAGGGTTTAAAAAAAAAAAAAGAAAAGAAACAACGTCTACATGAGTGTTTTTCGAACTATGGATAAGGTCAGCCAGCAAACGCTTTATTGTCTCTTGATCTTTGACAGCATGGGTTCATTTAAGGAGGAAAACCATGGGAAATTTAAGCCTGCCAGGTGGCTTAAAAAAAAACAAAAATAAAAAAGAAGAAGAAATTGGCTTACTATTCTGGAATTGTTCACTGAAAACAACCAAGAGTATGTGACTGTTGTCTGCTTTGAAAGCTTAAAATTGAACCAAGATTTTTGGAATATTCTCTATATGCATGTCACATACATGCGTTACACACATGGCACGTATAACATATGGTCTGGAGGCAGTATAACGCACGTAATCCATGTGTGCCCATGTTAAATACACACACTGTCATAGAAACAGCTCTAAAACCACATCATATGTATATGTGTGCATTTTTGTGTATATATCTATGCATGCATATCTATCTTACATGCTTTTATATGTATATATTATCAGCTTTAAAATTTGCTTTTAATTTAAGCATTTAGACAAACAAAACATAATTCACATTTTATATATATATATACATATATATAC
>NW_025353281.1:0-6542 GCF_016433145.1 Gracilinanus agilis
TATATAAGGGTGGTGGCAGAGGTGAAGTTTTTTGGAAGTGTTGCTTTGATTAATGTTTTCAGAGCTAGAGTATAAAAAGAAGCATAACATGAATATGGCTAGTGAGTAGTGTGGTATGTACGAGTAGGGGTAGACGTGGCAAATACTTTTTAGTTAGAAGCCCAGGGTTGCTTAGGGTGCCCCCTAGGAGATAAAGGCTGGATTTCAGAAGCATATCAGAATGGAGAGGACTAGAGAGTGGAAAATAAACAGTACTTGAAAGTATCAAGTCACTAATTTTCATCTTAAAAATACACCAATACTGAGTAGGATTCTATCAATGATACAGGTATGAATATCCAAATCAGAAGGCTTCTTTTTAGCTAGTCAAGAAGATATACTTTAGTAGGTTTACTTCCATTCTTTAAGTTATGGTTATTAATTTATAATTAGTTTGCATTTATATAAAGTTTTAAGGTATATATCATGATTTTCATATGTTATCTCACTGCTCTTTGCAACAACTTTATGGACTATTTTTATATTTATTATTACATTTTATACATGACAAAATTAAAGTCAAATAAAGTTAAATAACTTGCTCAGGAGAGAACAGAGAGTAAGGGTCCTCTAGAGGTAGGGTTTAAACACAAGTATTTCTGCCTCACATAAAGTCTTCTGCTTTATAACTTCCTCTAAGAGAAGATCCCAGATGAAACTTTTTAGAGAATTTGAAGAGCCCTGCATCTTGAATCACTGAACTTATGAATTCATTATTTCCAACAGTGGAAAGATTAGCTATTGTCTGTGTTACAGATAACATGGTCCCTGAAAAATCTCCTGGAATGTGTTCCAGATATCAAGCCTCCTCCCAGATAAAATGACCAAGATGTAAGTGACAGGAGTATTTCAGAGCCAGCATGTCCTCACTAAGTGAAAGGCAGCTTTACAGTCATGCCACACTCTTGGTCCAAATGAAGTTATAAACTTATTCAGCTTAGTTTTGTAAAGACAAATGGCCTCTCTCAGCTCATCCAATGTGTCCCATATTGAAGGCAGAGGCGATGTGTATTGTTATTTCTCATTGATTCACTCATTAAGCTGATTTCATTCAGTTTATTTTTTTATTATTTTGTTGCCAGGCCACTATGTCAACATCTTTTGTCCAGAAGCTGAAAGCCAATACTTTCATGCTTGGCAGAAATTTGACAAATAGATATACAAAATCAGGTTTGATTTAAAAAAAAAATAAAGCCCTCTTCTTAATATCAGTATGGCTGGCGGGTAGAGAGACAATAGAATATAGACTCCATTACACAATCCCTCTTCACAAAGCTAACAGCAGAGGCTTGCCAGGTTCATACTTTCCTCTAGCATCCACTCTCTCTACCTTTTATTCCTCCTAAATCCTCAAATCCTTCCTGAAACCCTTCATCATCCACCCCCTCAAGTTGCTCTTCCAAGTTCCGATAATCCAAACTCTATCCATGGTTTATTCTCAGACTACACAATTACAAAAGCCCAAGCACTCAACACCAACCGCTTGCCAACTTCATTCTGAACTGCCTCTCACACCGCTTTCCTTCATCTCTGCTGCTCCTGTGAATAGCGGCTGCTCAGCCGGAGGATGGGGAGAGATCGAGCCTCCTAACTAATAAACAGACATTCCAGAACTGTGGGTGGGGAGATCAATATCTAGCAGGTTTGTGAGGAGAGGAACTCCTTTAGTGGCAAGGCCTTTGACTCGTTTATAAGGGCAATTGTTGGAGAAGAAGCAGGGGACTGGAACTGATCCATGTGAAGCGAAATAAAGAGAAGGGCTATTGCTTCCCACTGGTAAAATGAAGGGTTTGGATTCGATGACTTCAAATCTTCCTTCCAGCTACAATGAACTTAATTGAATATTGGTGATATGCCAGGCCAGTGAAATATAAGTTGATTTAAGATGAACTAGAATGGGGACGGGGGGAGTTATATGCAATTGGGTAGCAAGGATGGAGCCACAGAATGTAGAAAATATTCTAACGCGGGGAATTCCCACTAATTCGAAAAATTTTTAGTAGCTGGGAAGGGGAGCGGGGTATTCTCTGATTCCATAAATTCATGACAGATTTTCCTCCTTTATGGCTATAAAAGAAAAATAAAAACTATAACGCATTTAACAAGAGCCAAAACTCCAAAAACCTACCTCCCTGGAGCCCCAGCCTGTAAGCCCCACAGGCGCTGTGCCCCTGAGAGGCGGAGCTACCCAGAAATCTCAGCAAAAGAGTGGGGTGTTGGGAAATGAAGTCCTAGGAAGAGTAGAGAATGCTGGGGGATGTAGTTCTCGGGGTACAAAACTCCACCTACACAGGGCTCCACACCCTCATCTACTTAAGAAAGTAAAAAACTTCTTGGGGTTTTCTGACATGGATGGAATATCTTTGGAATTGCATAGTCACCTTTCCGTCTGCACTATACAGGGCTACACTGCCCTCTATGGTGAAGGAAAATATCATTATAGGATCATTATAGGATGTTATTTAGTAGACTTTGTAAACTATACAATTTGTATTCAGATAGAGAGAGCAGCCAAATGGTACAGAGTATGAAGTCATTGGTGATTAAAGTGTCCTTCAAGGCCTGGTAGTATTGAAAGACATGATAAAGTGGAAAGAAAGGTAAATCCCCATATATTCAGTCTGTAATGGCACCTCATCTTACCTGTTACATCTCCCCCAAAAACTTTTTGCATTTTTTCCTATATTCCCATTTCTACCTAGTCCAAACATCATCACTTTTGACTTACATTATAGTAATGGTTTCCCTCTTTCTCGCCTCTATTTCTGACTTTTCCTTAATCCAATTCTTGATGCATGTTACTACTAAGGTTATCTTTCTTAATTACCATTTCCACTTTATTACACCTCATAAATATACATATTTACCTACCAGAAGCTAGAGCTACACCATTTATATATAATATGCTTATATATTATATAAAATATATATAAATTATATAAATTTATTTTCCACTAATTAATAATGTTTGTACCTCTACTATCAGGCTTTCTTGCATAAATGAAATTAGTTATTTTGTTTGTTTGTTTTAATTCTGTTGTACTTTTGCTAAAAAAACAAACAAAAAAAAACTTCTTTCCTACCTGATAAAATCTCACATAATACAAAAAATTCAAACCCAACCAAATGAAACAAACCCAAAGCAACACTTCCAAGCAATATTTCCTGGTAAATTATTTCTCATCTGATCTCCTATTACAGTCAGAACCAATATCATACTTCTTGGCAGTTAATTCATGTTCTGTAGTTGTTTCAGGCAGGTTTGATTGAAAGCTCATTGGGGGATTGGACAATTTATTATACTACTTTTGTTTTAAATGGAGATGCAGAATTTCCTAATGTTCAAGTTTTTTTAAACAAATAATGAATTATTAGAAAATCTTTAGACTATAAGTAACAGTCCTAAGACATTATAATTAAAAAATAGATATTTAAAAATGTCCAAAATTTTATCAGGCCCCATGTCTGACTGCAAAGTTGTAGAAGAAATAAAATACTAGCCTCCATAAATAGTAAGGAAGAGTATAAGTAAGAAGAAAAAATGCTAATGCCTAAGATTCTTGTTAAATAGACTGAAGAAAAGGTGGCATTCAAAGGGAGTGAGTGGCTGATGACTGACAAGCAGCTTGAGGGTCATTTGTTTTCTGATACTGTGGATAAGTGAAACTGACTGAAGCAGAAGAAAAAAAGGAAATCTTTATACTCATGACTTCTTTTTTTCCCCCCATCAACTGACATAGACTTAAAAGAAAAAAAAAAAGGCATTTATGGTTTTAATCTGTTAAACTACTTGTCCCTGTAGTGATGAAGTAGATTATTGCCTACTAACTCCTAGAAAGAGCCTTGGGAAATGCTGAGCAGAAGCCAATGGCAGTGGCAGACAATAGCCCTTGGGGCCAAGTAAGAGTTATATAATTTATTGTGGCAGGTTTAATACATCTAAATCCTTACCATGAGGCCAAACTCTAAAATGTCCAAGAGAAACAACTCAAGGCTGAGATAGCAGAGCTGCAGGATTTATAGCATGAGGTACGGTAGAGTTAGTGCTCTCCAGGTTCCCTTGTGGGATGTTCCTATCTAGGGCTGTTGGCTGCCTTGATGTTTTAACCAAAGAAGTTACTGTAATGACTGAAGGACACAGTGGAGGGTGGAGTCAGGTTAGCTAAAGAGCATTTCATTGAAAAAGACAAACCTTTAAGCTTAGAGAATGTATCATTCCACATAGTCAAGTCCCTTGGGAAAGGAGATATGATCTTGATAGAAACTGTTCATGATATGAGTGAGCTATAGGATACAAGGTTTGTTGACAGGTTATTTGTTCTTTCAAAACAAGTACCCCCAAGGTTTGTGAAACTTGTGGAAATGAAAGGCCAGCTCCTCTTCTGGGAACTTTAAATAGCAAAGTCCAATAAGATGCTTTCACTAGCAGGGAGGAAATCACTGAATTTCTCCCTTTGTATATTGCAGTTTCAGAGTGGAGGAAAGTTAATAGAATCTGTCAGTGTGGATGCCTACAACATCAGAATTTTCCACAAATGCACATGCTGGGGACTCAGAGGTGGAATTATAGCATGTGTGGCCTAGAACTGGTCTTCACACACCAGACTTGTCAGTCAATTAGTGAGAGCATCCCTGTGTTTCCCAGCTTTGGGGGCTCAAATAAACTAGATTTACAATAGAAAGTTTGATTCTGAAGAGTGAAAATATTCTCAACCTGCATTAAAAATAAATCAATCATTCTCTTTTCTAAAAAAAAAATCACCTGAAAAAGGAGAGGGAGGGCTCTTTATTCCCACTCAGTGTCTTCATTTAATTTCTTCCCACTTAGAATCCATAATATGAGGTCCCTAGAGTTTCCACCATTCCCATTATGTTCTCAATTAAGTTCCTAAACGTTGTATTTCACAATTCCTTGTGCCTCATTCTCTAAATTTGCTTTAATAAATTTTAAAGGTCAAATATTATAATTTTGCAATACCCCCCTAAATTATAATGATTATACATGATACTTTACAAAATGATGAAGTGTACAATAATGGTTTATGTAGTTCATTGTTATAGCGACCTATCTATAATCTCTTTCTTCTTCAATTAAAACTAAAAACTCATCATTGGTTTGAATTACTATTCCACTTTCAACTACATTAGACTAGAAAGTGAATTCACCCAGTGAAATAAATATTACAAACAAAAACAGAGGAATATTCATTCTAGAGTTGGAGGGCTGTGAAATAAAGATTATCCTTTATCTTCAAGTATTTGTATGGCTTTCAAAGTGGAAGTTTTGCTTTTTTTCCTAAGATGAAGAACTGGAAGAGAGGGGTGGAAATTGCAGAAAAGCAATTTAGATATGATGTAAGGTAAAATTTTATAATAGGGATATCTACCCCAAAATGGAATAGGTTTCTCTCTATGTACAATGTATTCTTCGTCATTAAATATCTTTAAATAAAGTGTGGGAGACCTCTTTTTAAGTATTTTAGAAAGGATTCATATTCAGTTATCTTTTGGATTAGAAAGACAAAGAGGTCTTTCAAAACTTGAAATTCTATGATTTTATTTTTTCAAGTCCCTTCAATTTTTAATAGCAAGATCTGTGTTCTCTAAAGAGAAGAACTTTGGGATCATGAATGGGGAGCTAGTCTTGAAGCCAGGAAGATCTGGGTTCTAATTCTTCCTCTGATGCATATTGATTGGGGACTCCTTTGCAAAATGACTTAAGGTTCCAGTCTTATAAGTAATGCTTTAAGATACTAAAGTGCAGAGAATATGCAAACCTATATTGGCAGAAATTTCCTAGTCCAGGAATTTCTTATGCTAATGAAATCATAGCCCAAATTCCACTCCCTATCAATCATAAATGAGGTTCTCTTGATTCTCAAAGAAAAGAAAATTTGGATAAACAGACTTCTCCTTAACAGCATATCAACGATTAAATTCTGATAGTTAACCTTGTTATATACAGAATGACAGATTTTTTTAAAAAGCAGTTTATATTACCTTCAACTTCTAATGAAACTGGTAAGAAATATCTACCCTGAGGAAGAAGGGATAGAAAAATCCAAACCCAACCAAACAGACAAACAAAAGAGCCCTTTAAGTGAACCAATTGGTAGCATAACCCCAGGAACTGAGCACATTTTGAAGAAGTAATGTAATTCTTTGAGCGAACAATATTTTAAGTCTAGCCTATTATCTTGTACAGAATGTTACCATTAATCACAAAAGGTTAGATTATAGTGTTCAGGCTCTCTGTTTCATTATTCCTCTTTAGGTTCCCCACTGTGGAATTTATCTAATAATATATAGCACAATATAAATGTGTATGGCCTAGTCATTTTGGCTATATTTCATTTAAAGGTGCTTGTTCCAGTAACATCTCCAGAAAATATGCTGCAAAAAGCCCCAAGGGAAAATTTGAGTTTATTGAAATTTTTTAATATATAGTATATGGGCAATAAATATTTGTTATTTATTTTCTATATATAAAATATGTGAACATT
>NW_025353282.1:0-1420 GCF_016433145.1 Gracilinanus agilis
GAAGGAAGGAAGGAAGGAAGGAAGGAAGGATTCTACAAAAAAGATTCTACAAATCTTGATTCTACAAAAAAGAAAGATTCTACAACAAAGGGAACAGAGGAGACTGGGTCTGGGGGCATGGTGGAATGAGCACATGAGAGATGCTCTGGAGAAAAGACTCAGTTAAGAACCCACCAGCTCTCTAGGATGCAGGGATGGAAGGCCCCTGGAGCACAAGGAATGGAAGAGAGGGGAGAGGAGCCATTCAATTAGTCCTTGAAGGGCTATCATCTTACTCTGATTTGTAATGAGTATCCCCTTGCTCACTGCAGTCCTGAAAGGGTGAGGGCAGCCTTTGAGCTCTTCCAGCTAAACTAAAATAGGGTCACAGATTCTGTATATACTGCAGTACTTTTGCTCCTCAGAATGAGGCGCTCTCAACCTTCAGGAGACAGGCATATAAGCTCCATGAGGACAGGAATTGTTTCATTTGGGATTTTATGTCCACAGTAGATAATAGGTGCTTAATAAACCCCTGATGATTGATTGGTCAAGTCAAAAGAGGATTAGACTAGGAATTGGGTGACCTGGACTATTATTTCCTCTCATTGAATCTGTTTCCCCATCTGTAAAATAAGGATCCTGGTCACAGCTCTACCTGCCTCAAAGAACAATTGTGAAATTGCATGTGTGGGATACGATAGATGAAAATACTTTGGAGAGCAGGACAAGCCATGTGCGACCAGTCACATGCTGAGCACTCAGGAGTGCAGTGGACATATGGCGTGTCTCATGCATTGTGTCTGACTCTTTGCTTCAATTGCTGATTACAGTTCGAGAAAAGAAGGATGTTCCCCTTGACCCTGAAGACCAGAAGGAAGAAGATGGTTCCTTTGATTACAGGTCTGTTTTCTCTTCCTTCTTCCACCCAATGCAAAAGCCACATCTCCTCATTTCTCATTGTCCTCACTCACCCATCATCCTACCCTCTCCTCTAGCCTTCCCTTGTCTCTAAGAGAGTTGCACAGATTTACTCAAAGGCCACCAAAAGATTTTCTCTCTGATAAGGCTTTTTATCTGTCCTCTCTGATAACACCTTAAGAAAAGGACAATTGATACAATCGAGTTTGCCAAGAGAGCCTGTTCAGTTTAATTGCTTAGGACAAGGCAGCACTTTTTGGAGAGGTACTGTTCCTTACCCTGTGGGAGATTTAAGGCCCTTCCATGTTTTAAATCAGAAAAAAGCAATGAGAGGTAGCTAAGTAGCACAATAGATACAAGTGCTAGGCCTGGAGTCAGGAGGACCTGGGTTCAAATGTGACCTCAGACGCTTCTTAGCATCTGTAACCCTGGGACAAGTCACTTAAACCCAATTGCCTACCTCTTTCCACCCTTCTGTCTTAGAACTGATACTAAAACATAAGGTAAGGGAAGGAAGGAA
>NW_025353283.1:0-8433 GCF_016433145.1 Gracilinanus agilis
GAGAGAGAGAGAGAATCAGTAGTTCATTATTCATTCTCTCCTTTGGCTTTCCACTTTAAGTCACAACCAAAACCAGAATCCCATTGACTGCTACAGATCAACAAAATTAGGAGCCTCTGACAGAGCCCAGCCTGCTACACTCTTGATTTAAAAATTAAAGGATTATTAAGGGCCTCTTACAGGCCAGGCACCTTGCTGGGCACTGGGGATACAAAAACAATAACCAACTCCTCTCTAACATTATTTGCATTTTCTTTCATTTCTATCGAAACTAAAAACTGAGTAGAGCAAACCCTAGGTTTAATTCAGTTCAACAGACATGTATTAAGTATTTAGTCTGTACTAGGGGCTCTGCAAGGTGTTGGGAATGCAAAGATGAAATCAGCAGTCCTCATCCCTGAAGAAGTGTTGCAGCAGAAGACCACTGGGGGAAGTGGCCTTTTCTGCACCATTTCATATAGCCTTCAGTGTTAAAGCCCTACCTGAAAATAACAAAACATCCTCCAAAAAGAAGGATCTGCGCTTTCTTTCTCATCTTGGGGGAAGATATCAATTTCCTTCCTATTTCCAGAAACACTAAGTTCTGTTTCCTCTGTATTCCTATAGTTCTATGTGTAGTACAAACTACCCCAATCCTCTATCCTTATAGGGGCTAGGGATCGAACCAGTAACTTCATTGATTTAGGAAACTCACCTCCAGTGGAGTTTTGCACCAACTCTGAAACATCTCGTAAGTGCCTAAGAACAGAGAGTTTAAATGAGTTGTCCAGGATCATACAACCAGAGATGGGATTTGAATCAGGTCTTTTCCTGCTGTCTCTGAGAGCAGCTCTTTATCTATTGCACCACAATATGCTCTCTCTGTCTCTCTCTGTGGTTATTTATGTAGCTATTACTTGTGTCTTGGATTTTCTACTAGATCATAAATTTCCTGAAGGTAGGTACAATACTATGCATCATCTTTGGATCCACAAAGACCTAGAATAAGATTTGAATAAATGTTTTCTTTTTTTTTAACTGTTTTAGTAACAACACTAGGAGAGAAGGGCAAGGGCAAGGGCTCGACTCCAAGCCTGGTGCTTTATCCACTGTGCCATCTTGCTGCCCCTTTCATAAATATTTGTTGAATGTTCAGAAGATGCTAGGGGGTGGATAGAGCTCTTGGACTGGAGTCAAAAATATGAGAGATGAAATTCAGCCTCAGACATTTACTAGCTGCATGACCTTGGAAAGTCACTTAACCCTGTTTGCTTCAGTTCATCTGTAAAAATGAGCTGGAGAAGTAAATGGCAAACCACTCTAGTATATTTGCCAAGAAAACCCCAAATGGGGTTACAAAGAGTCAAACATGACTAAATTAACTGAACAACAACAAAAGAGAAATTATGTTTAGATTCTAGTTGTGCTCATAATTGTTATCCCTTAACAAGGAAGGAGGGCCCCCAGTGTCTTTATTTCCCCTAGACTAACAATATTTAGGGAGGCAGAGAGCTATATCTCTAGCCAAGTAACCCCTCTCTCGGAGGAGAGTTAAGAGTGACCAGTTTCTTGCCCTAATCTAGTTCTACCTCTCCTAACAGGAGAAAGGTGATAGGAGAAGACTAGGGACATCTGCTCATGCTTCCTGTTGAACCTTATCTAAGCCATTGTGAAAATTCATAACCTATGTGGGCAACAATCCTATACGAATATACCCCTAGACATGTTACATTTGCTCTGAACATTATGGCCTTAGAGTTTCCTTTGGCCATTGAGAGGTAAGTTGGCTTGTTCAAGGTCACTCAGCCAATATTTGTCAGAGGTAGGACATGAACCTAGGTCTTCCTGGCTTTGAGGTCAACCCTTTCTCTGCTACTCTTCATATCTCTTGGCTATTGTGTTTGAATATCACCTTCCTGCCATTTATTCAGGACCCAGAGTCTGTCTTCCCACCTGTTTCAGTGAGAACAAGGACTTTAGAATTCTGAGTAAGACCAATTGTGTAAGACCTCTGAACACTAATGA
The DNA here is from genome assembly GCF_016433145.1 of Gracilinanus agilis. Taxonomy (NCBI): domain Eukaryota; kingdom Metazoa; phylum Chordata; class Mammalia; order Didelphimorphia; family Didelphidae; genus Gracilinanus; species Gracilinanus agilis. The sequence continues at coordinate 2,005 of NW_025353283.1, forward strand.
CAAGGCATTCCACTTCTTGGTGGGATAGTTTTTGTAAGAAATGTTCTTTGAATTGAATTTGCTGCCTACCCCAACTCCAAGTGTCAGTAAAAGAAGATGGTGCATGCCCTATAAAAAGTGGCAATTATTTTCCCCTTTGGTAGTCTCTTTTTTTCCAGTGTCTTTGTTCAATAACTGCTTCCCCAGAAGCATGTACAACTTACGACTTTTTCAAAAAAGCAGGTAATATGAAATGGAGGTTCACAGTTTCCTATACAATCCTCATCCTATTGTTAGCTGTGTATAGTAAAAATATTCTTTTTTGTGCTTACATTTAGAATTTTTTAAAGAAAAAAAAATAAAGAAAATGGTATTTCTTCACTTTTTTATTCTTAAGGGAATATTTACTTTAAAGGCTTAAAAAAAGAGACTGATTTATTTCTTCCCATTTAAAGGATTAGATAGAAGGTGGTTGTTTTGATGGTCTGGGGTTTAATTGTATTAAAGGGGTAGTTACTTTTGCTCTGCTCACTGTAAATAGGCTGCTGCTTTATTTCCTAATTCATGGTGAAATGCTACAGTATGGACCAGAAGAGAAGGGTCCAGTTGTGGACCAGTTCCTGCTATTGTCTTGGAAAATCTACTCAAAATATAACCAGGAGAACAGCTGACACAATGAGTGCAATATCATAATTGAAAACAAGTTTATAAGACTTTAGAATTCTGATTAAGACCAATTTTAACCTCTGAACACTGAAGACAAGACATGCTTCTACTTTTTGGCAGAACAGTAGTGGGTTGGAGGAATGGAATGAGACCTACATTTACAGATGTAGTCAATGTGTTGGGAAAGACATCTGGCGTGAGTGAAGAAGAGAACATGAATGGAAAATGAAAGAAGTGGGGGGAAAGGGAAAAACATTAAAAATACATAGAGAAAAAAGCAAAAAGAAGTTCAGAAGAAAACAAAAAAAAGCAATTTTGTTACTACATTATTAAATAATAACATTTTTAGAAAGAACAGAAGCTCATAGTTTCATGTAAATTTTTTTGCTCTCCCTTCTATACTGAAGTGATTGTGCTTGATGATGATTGCTAAGTTCATTATTTAAAAAGTAAATTCTTTTTAAACTCTAGGGAAAAAAAGACAACCTAGTCAAGGCCTGTTCCTTCTCGATGGTCTTAGTATCATCACCTTTGAACATGTAAGATTAAAAATTAATATCCAAACGCACCAAGTACATTTAATAAGATTTATTAATAATAAAGAAGTAAAAGGAATAAAGAAACAAAAGTAAAAGCTGAATAAAGCCAGCTTTCCCAGCCACACACACAGGAAAAGAGAGAGAGAGGGCGGGATTACACACAACTATATACAATATGCATGGAAGCTACGTGGAAGAAGGAGAAAGGATTCTGGGAGATGAAGTCCAAGGGTTCAAGATTTTCTAATTACATAAACACAAAGGACAGCATATTCTGTCCATCACTTTGGTGGAGGGAAGGGGAAATGTGATGATCTCTGGGGTGCCTTGCTACTTGAAGAATATATGAGGGAAGAAAGAGCTTTCGGTGGGTTAGAAAATGCCTTGTAGCCCTCTAAATATTTTGGATAATAGGCTTTTACATTCATTATTCATAATAAACTATGAATTCTTCCTCCTTAAAATGGAGGGACTGGACTAATGGAGGGGTCCAATGGAAAGAATACTGGATTTAGAGCCAAAGAACCTGGATTTGAAGTATATGAGCCAAGCTTAAGTTACCTTTCAGGTATGCCATTCTATGGAAATGAGGTATATTTGAAAGAGCAGTGAACTCTGTCAGGCAATGTGGGTTTGAATCTTGGGGTGTGGTTCTGCGTAATGCTTGACAGGCTACTTTCCCTACTCTGGACATTGCTTTCCTCATCTATAAAATGGCTCTTACATAAGGGCAGGATGTAAATGTGAGTCATGGTGATCTCTTTTTCTAGTATATTTGTCTACCTTAGCTTCATATTTTAGTAGTTCAGTTCTTTTATCCTGGTGGGTACTTCCTCCATGGAAGTCGTCAATTCCTACACCTCTTGTGCACCTTGGTTAAGAATATTCATAAATCATGGGGGCTAAAATCTCCCATCACTTGGTGACCAGTGATGAGCCTCTTCAAATTCAACTAGACTATTCCTTGGACAGACTCATCACCAGGTCTATACTAAAAGCTTTTCTGTCTTGGTAGGAATTTCCAGGGCTTGCATTCCACTGACCTCTCTGATAATCAAAAGTAAAGATCATGGCTCACCTATCAAATCAGGACTTTCTGAGTGGAGAATTGTTTACTCCATACTATTACCCTTTTGCCCTTTGTTCTCCTCTTTCTCTGACTTACTTCCTCTACAATGTTTTCTCTTTAGAGGCTTTTCTGGAGCCTTCTCTACATGGCAGTACCTGCTCACTTCCTTGCTGCCATCTCTCATCTATCCTCATTAGTGGTAGCTAATGGCCTAACCACGACCCTATAATTCTTTTCTTATTTTACTTTTCACATCCAGTATTTCCTTCTCTTTGTTCTATGGATGAGATTCAACTTCCCCTCCCTTCAACTAATCTCCATTAAAATTCATGGAGCTGGATAATATGACATTTGCCATTTTTCTCACTCCAGCATCTGTGGTTTCTACTCTTGTTTCCCTACTGTTCATTTTTATTTTCCCCTGAATGCTTCAGTTGAATGATTTTTCTTTCTTTTTATTTTTAACCCTTACCTTCTATTTTAAAATAGTATTGGTTCTAAGACAGAAGAGTGATAAGGGTTAGACAATGGGAGTCAAGTGATTTGACCAGGGTCAAAGCTAAGAAGTGTCTGAGACCAGATTTGAACCCTGAAACGTCCATCTCCAGGCCTGCCTCTCTCATTCCACTGATCACCTTGGAGTCCCCATGATCTTTCTTTTTAACCAGTCTTATTTGACATAGGTTGCCTTCTCCCATCTGCCTTATTAGTGCAGTTGAAAGGTTATTGACTCTGGCATCAAAAGAATTGGATTCATAATCCTGCCTCAGTTAGATACTGCTTGTGTCGTCTTCAACAATCATTTAACCTCCTTGAGCCTCAGTTCCCTCACCTGTAAAATGGGAGTATTGGACTAAAAGACTCAAAATTGATGATCATAGCCCAATCATTCTTCAAGATGAATCTCAATGAGTCTTTAGCTCAATAAAAGAGAAGGGGAGTCTTAATGCCATGGCATTTAGAGAACTGAGGATGAACCCTGGAGAAGAGAAGAGTTAGAGGGTGAGAGTACTAGGAGTAAAACATCTTTAGCAGGATAAGTAAGTTGCTCTCTAAAAAGTCAAGGAAACTATTCTTGAGACTTAATTGGTCCAAGGGACTAAGGGTCAAACTCTTGATCCAGTTTCTTGGTTGCCTAAGGCATGGAAAGTCTAGCCCACGAGAAGTCAGGCCCCTTCACCACTGCCCTGCAAGCTCACACACTCTTCTGACCAGATGTCTTTCGGTGTGAAGAAAAAGAAAACTCTGTCTGCTATGTCCTTGCTGAATATCTTTTCCATGCAACTGTTAAGTAAACTTTCTGTGTAAATGTTAGATAATCTATTTCATTATATTTCATTCTCAAGCCTGAACCACTGGATCATTTTGAATTAGGCCTAGACCAAAACAGGTGGAAAGGATAGTTATCTTCAGATATTCAAAGGATAGTCTTAAGGCAGTAATATTAGCCTCATGTATATAATCTCAAAGGATGGAAATCTGGTCAAATAGCTGATGTTAAAGAAAGGCAGGTTTTGGCTTAATTTAAAAGAGAATTTTCTCCTTGAGAGACAGTTAGTTCCCTATTCACAGAGAGTTCTATGAGAAACTAGATGACTATTTGTCAAAGATATGAGTAGGTAGAAAGGAATAGTAGAGGGATCCCAAAAGAACTTATTCCATGCGTTTTTGGTGACTATTCTGATAGTTTTGTTATAGCATCATAAAGGGCAGTTAGGCAGTGCAGGCTTGGAGTCAAGGAAGACTGTGTGATCCTGGGCAAGTCACTTAATCTCTTTTACTTTAGTTCCCTCATCTGTAAAACAAGCTGGAAAAGAAAATGTCAAACCACTCTAGTATCTTTGCCAAGAAAAGCCCAAATGGGGTCACCAAGAGTTAGACGCAACAGAAATATCTCAACAACAACAAAATACCTGAAAACATTTCCATATCTATTTCCCTCACTTTCTTCCACATGGTTTTCTTGTTTGAAGTGGAAGAAAGGTATCTTTTCCAAATTTCTCAAATGTAATCAGAGAATCTTAAAGCTAGGAACTTCTTTAGACATCATCTAGTTCAACTCTTTCATCTAAAGATGAGGAAACTGAGGCCCATCAAAAGGAAGTTACTCTGCCAGGATCACAAAACTAATTGGTGGCAGAGCCTCAGCTGGAGGTCAAATCATCTGGCACTGAGCCCCATCCTCTGCATCATGCTATAATCTGTATACAGGGGCTCCACCCAGTGCTTCTGAATAGAAAGATCATGAACAAAAAAAAATGAAGAGGGAAAAAGAAACATCATTTTGTTAAAACACAAATATTTCTATTTATATTATGTCTTTAAAATGTTTGCTTCTAATGGGCTGAGCCTGAGTCTGTTCCTCATATGATGGCATTTCTTCCCCCATTTTTCCATCCTCCATTCCTGGAAGTCATCTTGTCCTCATCTGCACCTCAATGAATTCTTCACTTCCTTCAAGACACAGTTTAAGGACCGATTTCTACACTAAGCCTTTCCTGGTCCTCTCAGCTGCTAGCTAGTGCCCTCCTCCCCACTTTAAATACTTTGTGTTTATTTTGTACTTATTCTGTGTATTCTGTCTCTTCCAATAGAATATGAGTTCCATAAGGGCAGGGACCATTCCATTTTTGTTATTGTATTCCTCTTTCCTCACCTGGTTCTTGAAACATTTTACGTCCTTAATAATCACTTATTGATAGACAGATATGAAGTATACTATAGTAATCCTCATTTGGAGTTTAATCTCCCTATTCTGGCTTTTCTGTTTCTTCCATAAAACACCCATACTTTGAAACTCTTAATGTCTCTGAATTAGCCAACTCTTAATTAGAATTTTGATTCCAGTTTCTATCTTCAAACTACAACTAGAATTTTTTTTTCACCTTGGCTAAAAACAGTTGGGGATTATAATCAAAGGGAGGACAATCTGACTGTAGGTGCTATTGGGCCATAAGAGGGAAAGAAACCATAAATCATCAAACATCTATCTCTCTGATGTATCTTTCTGTCTCTCTCTTCCTCTCGTCTTTCTTCTATCTCTTTTGCCCTCTCTTTTCTTTCCTCCTTGCCCACATCTCTCCCCTCCCTTCTTCCTCCTTTCTCCCTCCCTCCTTTCTTCTGTTCTCCTCCATCTCTCCCTTCCTTCTTTCCTTCTCTCCTTTCTTACCTTTCTCTCTCCCTCCCTTCTTCTTTTTCTCACTCCATCTCTCTTTCTTTACTCTCTTCCTTCCTCCCCCTTCTCCCTCCCTTATTCTTTTTCTCTCTCCCTTTTTCACTTTCTTTCTTCCTTCCTCCCTTTCTTCCTGCCTCTCTCTTTTCCTTCCTTCCTTCCTTCCTTCCATTGGCCATCTCAATTGGAGGTCAAATCTTTTGTCACCAAGTCCCATATATGTATGTATATTTAATATGTATGAACATACATATATAATTTTAAAAATAATGCAATGCAATACTACCACCTAAATTTAAAAAAAGTATCCTACTATATCTCTTCCAGTATATTTTTTTATTGATTTAAGCACAGAGTCATCAGTAAGGCCTAAGGATTACACATTAACCTGAGAATCTGTGCTGAGCAATTACATGTTTTGATATCTGTTCAGCTGTTCAAGCCCTGCCCTATTGGCCCACACCCCTTTGATTCCATCACTTCCTAAGTCCAATAAGAAAATATTATCCTTTCTTAGGCAGAAAATCCTCTTTCTATTTTTTACAAATACTTATGGCCTTTAAAGAGGTCCACAGGTGTATGTATGACTTGAGCCTTTGATTAACAAGACTTCCTGTGCCTGAGTCACAGAAATGTCAGACAATAACTCAACTCAGTTCCCTGTCATTCTGTAAACAAGTATTGAACACCTCTGGAGGTGTGGCCAGGTACTCTGTAGGGAATAGTTCACTGCTATTTTTCCACTCATTGTAGGGAATGTTGTTGAGACTCTTTACACTGGCATTCAAGGCTCTTGAATCTACTTTGAATCTTTAATTACACTACCACTCCCTACCTACTTTATATTGTGTCCAAAATGGAATACTTTTATTGTGTATGCTTTCCTTTATTTCTTTGTATACTTTGTTACATAATCCAGTTTCTAACTTTGTCATTCCACTGAAACTTCTGTCTCAATGTCTTCTTCCTCCCTCCCTCCCTCCCTCCCTGCCTCCCTCCCTGCC
>NW_025353284.1:0-8745 GCF_016433145.1 Gracilinanus agilis
TATATATATCTTACCTCTCCTCTTGGAATCAATACTACATATTGATTCCAAGGGCTATGCAATTATACAATAATTAGGCTTATAATCATATATAGTAATAATAATATATAACATATAATAACTCTCACTCCCAAGTCATACACATAGGATTGTGTGACTTGGGAGGGATTATGTATTTGGGATATATAATAGTTGTGTAAAGGAGATATGTTTTGATGTGTCTCCTCCCTACACTTACTTCCAAATTGTAGTGATTATAGAGTTATCCAGAATTTGGGACTAGAGATAAATATGCTTACAGATAGCAAATGTTTATCTGAGGAAAGAAAGAACATAAAACTGAATTTTCACATCTTAAAGGATAACTGCTTTAAGATGTCAGTAGATCATTTCACATCTTGTAAAAGACAGAAAACTTTAAGTAACCTCATTTGTCTCTTATAAGGTATGTGAGACTAAGAATAGCTTATATGTTAAAAGATCTGGGAAATAATGGAGCAACTTAAAGGCAGCAGAAGTTCCTCATCCAGGGTGGAATTTTGTGTGTGGACTCTGCCAGAGTGGAAGGAATATTGGAATCCAGAAGTACTCCAGTTGTGATTTGTTATGGTCACATGTGTTCTATATGTGTGTGTCTCACTACCATGGCATTCTAAGTGTGTGTATCCTCAGGTGGTACAGTATGTTTTCGTGGAAGAATGTAACCCAGATTTATTGGGGGCAGGGAGTCTGTTGTAACTACTATTCTTGCTATGCCACTTTAGTAAATACTTTTCCTAATGATTAATTGTGTTTACTGGTTGATTATTAGAAAATACAATAGAATGAACTTATGGGCTATAGTGTTAGGAGTACAACTTCCACAGAGTATTGGAGCATCTTATCTCTGGGAGTAGGAGTCACATCCCCAAGGGGAATTAGTCTTTCAGTATGTTTACAGGTTGGGAAACTACCTATGTTAGGGGAAAGTTAAAAATTAAATTCAATAAGATATGATTATTGATTACTCTAAGACATCCACTCTTGCCTTTTTTATGGCCATTTGGGAGGAGGAGTTGGAGGTTGTGGAAGAGAGGCAAGAAGAAGAAGAAATACATTCTAAAATCCTTAAATATTTAGCTACTGGGGTGGGTTTTGAGCTTGTGGGGTTGAAGTCAAAAAGACCTGAGTATGAAGCCTGACAGATACTTACTAGTTAAATGATCCTGGGCAAGCCACTTAATTTCTGAGCTACAGTTTCCTCATCTGCAATATGGGGGTGGGGGGGTTTGGTGGGGGTAATTATTAGATGTATTTTGCAAAGTTTACAAACCATAAAGTGTTATGTAAATACTAGCTGTTATTACTATTATAAAAATTTTCATCCTCTTTTCTGAACAGAATTGAGATTTGAAAGGTACTAGGGAAAAAAGAACCGACTACCTTGCTATTATTCTATTACTTTAAATATTCTGGGAATGGCTACATAAGTAGAGAAAAGAGCTTTTTTTGTAGTTGAACACATAAGTTTGGAAATTTAGCTTTTTTAAATCATTGAAAGCATGCATAGTACAACTCCCATAATAGAGAGGATAATGTGAATGATATGTACCTCCTCCAATCTACAGTACTGATTATTTTTCAGAAAGTATATTCTTCTTTTTTTACCTAATTTTTTTAAATTTTAAACATTTATTAATATTCATTTTTAACATGGTTACATGATTCATGCTCCTACTTTCCCCTTCACCCCCCCCCACACTCCCCCACCAATGGCCGACCCACATTTCCACTGGTTTTATCATGTGTCCTTGATCAAGACCTATTTCCAAATTGTTGGTAGTTGCATTGGTGTGGTAGTTTTGAGTCCACATCCTCAATCAGGTCCACCCCAGCCCATGCATTCAAGTAGTTGTTTTTCTTATGTGTTTCCTCTCCTGCAGTCCTTCCTCTGGATGTGGGTAGCATCTTTACCATAAATCCCTCAGAATTGTCCTGGGTTTTTGTATTGCTGCTGGTACAGAGGTCCATTACATTCGATTTTACCACAGAATGTCAGTCTCTGTGTATAGAGTTCTTCTGGCTCTGCTCCTCTCACTCTGCATCAGTTCCTGGAGGTCTTTCCAGTTCACCTGGAACTTCTCCAGTTTGTTATTCCTTTTAGCACAATAGTATTCCATCACAAACATATACCACAGTTTGTTCAGCCATTCCCCAATTGAAGGACATACCCTCCTTTTCCAGTTTTTTGCCACCACAAAAAGCGCAGCTATAAATATTTTCGTACAAGTCTGTTTATTTATGATCTCTTTGGGGTACAAACCCAACAATAGTATGGCTGGATCAAAGGGCAGGCATTCTTTTATAGCCCTTTGAGCATAGTTCCAAATTGCCAGCCAGAATGGTTGGATCATTTCACAACTCCACCAGCAATGCATTAATGTCCCAATTTTGCCACATCCCCTCCAGCATTCATTACTCTCCCCTTCTTTCATTTTAGCCAATCTGCTAGGTGTGAGGTGATAACTCAGAGTTCTTTTGATTTGCATTAGCTGAGATTTTTGTATTCTCCCCTATTCCTACCCCTTCTTCTTAAACTATTTCCTTTTAAACCAGTGGTTTGCTATTAAGCCAGTATCCCTTATCCCCTTCCTTGATTGACTTCCCTTTCTACCCCCTCCCTTGTTATTCCCCACTTTTTGTTTTGAAGGCCTAATGAAATCCCTCCCCCTTCTTCTCCCCTCCCTTTTTTTGACCTCCCCACTCCCCTGCTCCCCTTGGTTTATCCCTTCTGACTTTCTCAGTAGGGTTAGATAGAGGTTTATATCCCAATGGATAGTATAGCTACTCTTCCCGCTCCGAGTTGATTACGCTGAGAGTAAGGTTTTAAAAATTACCTCTTGTTGCTCTCTTCCTCTCCTTCTTATAATAGTATTTGTCCCCTCCCCATCCCATGCCCTCTTTTTGTGTAATAGATTATCCTATTTTTCTTATTCTCTCAAGTTTCTCCTGATGTCCCCCTCCATTCACCCTCCTCTTTCCCACCCCCCATATCATCTTAGACCATTTGGCACTCCACCCTCTCCCCATAAATCATTCTTCAGACCACTATAATAGTGAATACTTAATAGTGAATGGAGTTCACTACAGAGAATTATACATAGCATTTCTCCACATAGGAATATAGACAATTAGATCTTACTGAGGCCCTTAAAAAGGCAAATTTAAAAAATTATGAGTTTTTTTTCCCCTCTGTTTCTTATTTACCTTTTCATGTTTCACTCGATTTTTGTGGTTGGATATCAAACTTTCCATTTAGCCCTGGTCTTTTCTGTGCAAATACCTGGAAATCTTCAATTTTGTTGAATGCCCATACTTTCCCCTGGAAGTATATAGTCAATTTTGATGGGTAGTTGATCCGTGGTTGCAGGCCCAGCTCTCCTGCCTTTCTGAATATCATATTCAAAGCTTTGCGGTCTTTTAGCGTGGAGGCTGCCAGATTCTGTGTGATCCTGATTGGTGCTCCTTGATATTTGAATTGTCTCTTTCTGGCTTCTTGTAAGATTATTTCTTTTACTTGGAAACTCTTGAATTTGGCAATTATATTTCTGGGCGTTTTCTTATCTGGATCGAATGTCTATGGTGATCTATGGATTCTTTCAATGTCTATATTGCCCTCTTGTTGTAGGACTTCAGGGCAATTTTGCTGAATAATTTCTTTTAGTTTGGAGTCTAAATTTCTATTAATTTCTCCCTTTTCAGGGAGACCGATGATTCTCAAATTGTCTCTTCTAGACCGGTTTTCTTGGTCTGTCACTTTCTCATTGAGATATTTCATGTTTCCTTCTATTTTTTCAGTCTTTTGGCTTTGTTTTATTTGTTCTTGTTGTCTTGAGAAATCATTGGCTTCTAATTATTCAATTCTAGTCCTTAAGGACTGGTTTTCAGCTATAATCTTTTGGTTTTCCTTTTCAATCTGGTCATTTCTGGTCTTCAGTTGACTTGCCTCACTTTCCAATTGAGAGATTCTGCCTTTTAAACTGTTATTTTCTTGCCTGATTTCCTTTTGAGCTACTTCCCATTTGTCTGACCAAATCTTTTCCAACTTCCTCATCATCTCAGTTTTGAACATATCAAGAGCTTGTGACCAGTTTTGATTTTCTTGGGATGGTTCAGGTGTGATTGCTTGTTTTTTCTCCTCTTCTGATTGCTCAATAGTCTGGATTTTCTCTGTGTAAAAGTTGTCGAGTGTTAAAGATTTCTTCTTCTTGTTGTTAATCTTTCTCTCTTTCTTCTGGACTTCTTGGATCTGGGTAGCCATCGTTAGCCCAGGAGCTTCTCAGCTTTATCCTCTCACTCAGGGTTTGTCTGCGGTCTTTTGGCTCCTGAGGTCTGAGGTCTGGTTTTTTCCAAGGTCAAGCCCCCTGGTAGACCCTCTTGCTTGATCCTCTGCAGGAGGCTCCTTTACAAGTCTCAGTGCGCTGCTTCCACAGGTGTATACCCATCTGCACTGGTTCCCCACTCAGGGTTTCTGAGCCTTTGCTCCAGCCTGTGTCTGCCTCAGCCCGCGTCTCCACCTGCTCCTGAGCTCCGAGTTCGTGCTCAGAGTCCGTGTGTGTTCCTCAGCTTTTTGGGGTCCTAAATCTTGCTGCTCTCAGGAACAGGCCCTGGAGCTGCCAATGACTCAATGGGTGGCCCAAACTTGCTCTATTTCTTTTGACCTGGCTTCGGTGCTGCAGGTGGTGTGTGTGTGTGGGGGGGAGGGGTGGGTTGCTCAGCCCGCAATTTAGTGAGAGCTGTTTCACCCCTTTATAGCATGGAAATGCCCCAATTCCACGTACCTTCCACGCTGCACCCTGTTGTGGGGTCCCTCTGTTCGACTGCTTTTGTTTTTATGCCCCCCTTGAGAAGTCCTGTTTGTTTTGGTCAGGAGAGGTTAAGCGCTGCTTTTTACTCTGCCACCATCTTAACCCAGAACCTTAGTATATTCTTCTTTTTATCGTCATGACCTAATCTCTTATAAAATTTATATTTAAATTGTTATTAAAAATAGTGTATTTTTATAACTACACAGAAAAGATGGATGTAAATGAAAAACTAGGACTAGATCCAAGCTTTACCTACTAAGAGCTATGCTCCTACAAACATAATTAACTTTTTTTTTCTTTTTTTTTTTTTTGATTTGATATTCTTTTTTTTTACCATTTATTAATATTCATTTTTAACATGGTTACATGATTCATGCTCCTCCTTTCCCCTTCAACCCCCCACGCCCCCCCTACCCATGGCCAACATAATTAACTTTTTATCTCACATGATTATCTATCAATGAAAGGTTTTCATAAAAACAAAATCTGGGTATTTGTTGGAAAACTGATGAACACTGTAACGACAGGCTACCGAGCTAATTGACCAAAGATATGATATTTTGAAAAGTAGTTAGGTTAGAAAAGGGCTAGCAATTGAAAAAAAATCACATTAAACTCTAGATTCCTAAGGCAACATTGCTGTTCTCAGCACTCTGATGCTACCAGCTGGCAGGCTCCAAAAGAAAATGAAGTTACCCCTAGATGTAGGTTTTGCATTTTCAAGCAAAATAAAAGACCTGACACTGAATGATGAGAGCCATTTTCCTTAAAGATAGGTTTGTAAGTAATTATTTACGTAATTCAGTTTAAGAGGAAGATTTTAGAATCATACCTTTTTCTATTTATCCATTTATTTATTAGTTTTTCATCTGCTCATTTATTTATTTGTTGATCCATTTGTTTGTTTTTTCTTACAGATTTATTATAGTTTTCTGTGTATCTAAGAAGAAAGTAAAATTTCCCCTTATCCATATAATTGCCTCAATGTTTAGCTTTATTAATGTAGTTTATTTATTTTTTTATTCACGCAGAAAGCTGATCTCAAAGTCAGAAAGATCTGAGTTCAAATCTTACCTCTAACCTGCAGGAGTTGCATGACACTGGATAAATCCCCAGGTAATTCCCAATTCTCTTGGATTGATAAAAGATATTTCTTCACTGAGATTTCCCTAAACCAATGAAACCACAAGATAATATTTTTCCTTGCTGTCATTGTCATATATTAAGTTGCCCTTTCAGTGGAAATTATGAAGAATTTCAAACAAGAGAGACATCTTCTAGCATTGCCCTTTCTGTGACTGTTAGCCTGATCAATCTGAGTACAGAATTTCTGTAATGAAAAGGGTGAGGCTGTGCCAAGAGACCTTCCTTAACAATGACATGGAAGGCACTGGGGGATGGGGAATGGCAAACAGATGCCCAAGGGTGGCAGCAAAGGTACAGCAAAGGAGAAAGTCACTGTGAATCAAACTGTTATAAGTACCCCACCATCTTGGCATGGCTGTTTTAAATCAGGCAGTGGACTGGGGCATGGGCTTTATGGAATATTAGCTGCTACAAAAAAATTCATAATAGCTACCTTGAAGAAACAAAATTTATCTTTAACACCTCTCATCTCTGTTTTCTGTGAACCTCATATGTGCGCCACACTTTCATTTTGCCTCTTGTTGAGGCAATGTGGTTTTGTGGAAATATCATTGGTTTTTGAGTCAGAGCTCCTTGGTTCAAATCTTGCCTCTGGTGTTTACTTTCCGAATGACCTTGGGCTAGTATTTTCATCTCTTTGAGACTTGGTTTCCCTATCTGGAAAATGAAGTGGTTGAACTAGATGAACTAGTTAAACCAGAACTCTAAGGTCTCTCCTAATACAATATCTATAATCTTGTACTCCTTCTCCAGGACATATTTTATACCTCAATCCCCTTTTCTGTCAAAACTTTCAGTTCTACTAGTTAACAGGAAGATAGTTGATAAACTAACTCATGTTAAGGTGAATATGGCTGATAATTGTACATTTTATTGGAAGACTCCTAATGATAAGTAGAAGAGAAATTTTCAGGCATTTGACAAGGGTGCCAAAAGTTATTTAGGGACTAAGGGTGTTTCTGTGACATCACACACATCATACTAAATAGAAAACTGCCTTTCTCTATCCTAAGTCAGAATCTGGCTATTCAGAATGTTAGCTCAAAGTCACTTCCATAGCTTACTTTTGAATAATTTCATCTCAGATCCTGAAGTTTTTTTGAACTCAACCCATTGATTCCCCTTGATTGCCTCCAAACTTCTCCTACTTAGAGCTAGGGATGAAGCTCTTAATGCATACTGATTGAGGCTTTTTAAGGAATGAGAATCCTAAAGGACCAAATTCCTGAACTTTGTTGTGCCAAGCCTGGAGCTCTCTCAAGTTATTATCTTCGGCATAATCACACATTGCTTATGGCAAGATGTGTCAGTAGTCAATCTCTAGAGCAATAGCAGGCCCATTACTAATCTGATCAGAATACTAGCCTTCCTTCTTTCCCCCAACTCTTCACCTGGAAACCACAAACATTTACACCTGAGGGAGATAAATTCAGGAAAATCAGGACAAAATTGGTCAGATACAACAGTCCTACTCCTCCTAGTCCACCAACTCCAAGAAAAGCTTGTTGTGTTTCTCTTACTTTGCTCAGATCATATGCCTTTGGTTTAATGTAGATCAGGCATTGTTATTGTTGGGATATATTTCAGACATCCATGAACTTGTAGGGGAAAAATTACTTTCTTATTTTTACTAACCCTTAACTGAAATGTAGTATTTTCTTCAGTTATGTAGACAGCAAACATTATTCTGAGAAGAGATCCATGAGCTTCCCCAGACTGCCAAAGGGAAAAGTTCAAATATAAAAAAAGTTCGAGATCCCTGATTTTGTTCAAAATAGCTTGGGAAGTGTTTGGGAAGTAAGCCTCTTATTCCAGAAGAAGATCTATGGTAAAAACACACAGAGAGCAACAAAAGAGGATACTGTTCATTTTTCTTCCATATATAGAATCATAGGTTGTGAGATCTGGAAGGGATCTTTTGAGATTACTTTACCCAATTCCTTTACCTGATGAGGTAGTAAAAAGACAGGAAGGTTGTGATGTCCCAGATTATATAATGAGTTAGGGAAAGAACTAGTGTTAAGGACCTAGGATTGAAGACTGAGCATCAAGAGTTCAGTTATTGAATCTTGTTGAGTAGAAGTAGTTTCTTTATATCCAGGATGCATGAATATTGTAGCTAGAGACCTAAATGCAAGCTATTTCCTCTTCCTTTTTATATGTTCATATACAGCAGTTAATTTTGATATGTGTTTCAAAGCAAATATTAAGATACATTAATTCTCTCAACTCATGTTATGAACATACATGGAAAAGTCAACCTTATTTGATGGAGCAGGCTATTCTTCATATGATGGTGATTGGAAAGAGATTTAAGCCTCTCTATTCATTGACAATATTTCTCTGGGTTTGGCATCAAAAGTAGATATTCGAATCTAAATATTATCTGGTGGGGATGACTTTAAGCCCTTATAAGCCATTAACATCTTAGTTTAATTTAGTCAGTTACATTAGTGGAGAGCATCTAATCTTTACGGGAGCTGATTTTCATATAAAAAAAATGGAAACATCAAGGGCATTAAACATTTCCAGGCTTGGTGGAATTCCCCTTTGGGGATTTTCAATCCTTTGGTGAAGTCATGGGATGGAGTACGTGGATCATGGGAACATTGGAAATTTTATTAAAAAGAGGAAGACTGACAACAAACTCCTGAAAATAACATGTGTGTAAGATATATATGTATACATACATATAAATGTATATATATGTGTGTATACATATACATATACATATACATATACATATACATAT
>NW_025353285.1:0-3352 GCF_016433145.1 Gracilinanus agilis
AGAGATGGGGAGGAGAGCAGCTCTGCCTGAGTGCCTCTGCCTGCCTTTCTAGTAACAAATTGGGGTTGTCCACAGAGAGCTCTCTGCGTGCCATCTTTGGCACTTGTGCCATAGGTTTGCCACCACTGCCCTAGACTCACATTTCCTATGTGCATAGGTGTTCTAGCCACATTTCCCTTTTATATGTTCACTCTTCCGACCAGTAGGGAATATATTTGTGGGAGATTGTGCCCCAGTTTTATGAGGGGTAATGTTTCATTGCCACTTTACACATAAACAACTTCATGAAATGTCTTTGCCTTGAAACAATGATGCCTGCTGACTGTACCACTAAGCAACCTGACTGGGGCTCATGAACTACATCTGAGTGACCATTCAAGGATTACTGTGAACCAAGGATGGCTTTTCTGGGTGACCCACATGGGAGAGAAGGTACGTCAAAAACCTGCCATTTCAGCCTTTTATTGCTTTCTCACCAGGTTTTTTGTTTTTGCTGTTATCCTATATTGTATCCCGAGTCTGATTTGATGGCTGGCCAATCCTTTGTAACTCAATTCAGTTCTAGAGACAGAGGCATTTGTGCTGGTGGAGATAACTACTTGTTTCCTAATTTTGAGGTGCAGCCTGGTCTTTTCTGTGCTGCTTGCTAATCTGATCAACTACCAAAGGACGTTTCCTTTTTTAAAAATTAGATCAGGAAAATCAAGAGCCTGACTGAGGCAGAGGAGGTAAAAAAACAAAAACAAAAACAAAAACAAAAAAACAAAACTTGAGAGAATCCTAAAACATTCTCTGGAGTAGTCTTCTGATTTTTCTGCCTTTCATCTTTGTCCTCTTCTTTCCCGTTTATGACTTACTTACTTTCTTCTTCTTTCCTTCTCATTCTCCTCCTTTCTTTTTCTCTTTTTTCCCTCCCTCTTTCTCCTAAAAGAGCCTTAGGAGAGTTCCTTTCCATCTTTCTCCTTTCCCTTCTTTTCTTTCTACATCCCCCTACCCCCTTTGCCTTTCTCTTTTTCCTCAAAGATAGAGGGCTTCTCTTTTTCTTTCTCCCCTTCTCTTATTCTTAGACTCTTTCCCCTCTTATTTTCTTCCTCCCTGCCCTTTTAATCTTCAAGAAAGAGGATACAGAAAGACTACAAGTTGTATTGTGTGTCAGAATCATTATTACTTACTCTTTGGTCTCTTCTCCAAGTTCCCTCTGCCCTAAGGATGGTCTCTCATTCCTCTACCCCAATACAAATTTTTTTGTGCATTAGTCAACATTGGTAATGATGATAGCATAGTTAAGCCAACCTTGCTTTCCATTGTTTCTTGGGTAATTTTTAATTTTATTTTCCTAGCAATAAGGCATTCATTCTTGAATTCCCAGGAAAATATCAGTGTCCGCAGGAAATAGGACCTGATGCTTACTTAACTATTTATGGTTTAAGAAATATCTTTCCAACACCATTTCACTTAATCTTCTCGACAACACAATAAGATGGGCAATGAACATATTATCATTTCCATTTTGTAAATAAGGAAATGAATGGTCAAGGAGAGAAGTGACTTGCCCCAGATCCCAATGCCAGCAATCAATGGAGTTAGGATTAAAGCTCAAGTCTACTTGTCTGAAGCTCTTTTTATTATACCAAGTTTCCCCTAGGCTAAAGCACTATGTAAATGTGAAACATTATTATTATGATGATTATTAGCCTATAATTCTTCTGTAAATGCGAAGTTTTATAATGATGATGATTACCAGACTCTAATTCTTTTTGCATCTTCAATATATGACAAAATAACTAATGTTACAAAGCAGAGGATGAGTCCCAAATTAGGGATCCAGACAGTAAAAGCTATGGAAATTTTGGGCAAGGAGAGAGATCACTCCAGGCTTCAGAGAGGGGACAGAATTTGAATTGGACCTTTAAGAAATAGTGCTTAATGTACTGAAACAAGCCTTTTCATGTGAAGATCTTGAAACATTTAGCCCTAGAAATCAAGCTACTAATATGGTCCCCATTCTATACCTATATAAACTAAAGCTTCAAGAGGTAGAAAGGGCTGTGTAATATTGAAATCCGTTGAATAATAAAAATTCAGACCCAGAAGAGATCTTAATAATCATCATTTGTTCCCTACTCCCCCTTTATAAGATGAGACTAAAGGCCAGTAATAAAATAATTACTTGTCTAGGATCACACAGATAGTTAAGAGAGATCCACTAGTCCCAGGTTATATGGTCATAGATTTAGAATTAGAAGAAAACATAGACCTCATTTAGTCAAACTCCTTTATTTTAAAAATGTAGAAACTGAGACTCAAAGGAGTTAAGTTTTATCCTAGGTCAGATAGGTAGAAAGTAAGAGTTGAGATTTGAACCCAGGTTTTGGGGCTCCAAATCTAGCAGTCTTTGCACTGTACTATGCTGCCACCCACAGAAGGAGCTCATTTCCTTTTCCTAAGGCTAAAGCTAAACACATAGATTTCAGAATATAACTCTCTGTAACACCTTTGGGTGGCTGTGGCAGAGGGCTGGGCTGTGTTCTGACAGAGGGTGCAGCTGTTGACTATTTGTATTGATGGGAAAACAAGCCTGGCAGTTTGAAGCATCCTACGTCCAGGCAATGATTTCTAAGTATCAACTCTTCTGAGTCTTATTAGAAATTCTCATCTGGGTAATGGGAACAAAATAATTAATGAGGGGAATTCATCCACAGTGATACCTTCTTGGATTAGAGATAATGAAGTAACTTCTCCAGCTTGCTCATAGCTGCCTCTCCCTGCCTCATCCTTATCCTCAACAAATGAGAGATTCTGCTGGTCGAGAATGTTCACTCTACAGACCTTTTGAGTCCTCCAACAAGTTTCTCCTTGCTCCAATTCAGAAGATCTCTGTGGAAAAGTTAGATCTCCTTTATCTTAAGACTTTTTCTTCAACTAGAGGAGCACAAGCCTGCCAAGGGTAGGCCACTGGAACACCTGGTGGAATTTTCCCATTGCAATAGATTCTCTGCATTTCTATTGAAGATGGGAAGCTTTTATTTTATTTTTCAAGTTTTAGGAACTTCACTGGTTGGAATCACAAATTCTCTGTAAGTATGCCATGAATTAACACTGTAATAAAAAGTTAATTAATCTACCATGTCATTTTGGACAAGCCACTTCCACACACTGATCCTCAGTTTTCTCATCTGTACAATTAGGGGATTAGGCTAGATAATATTGAGGGCTTCCCTTGAGTTCTTATGTTCTCTGATCTCTACAAATTTAAAAGTTTTAGTAAGTCTATTTTTGGGATAGTCTTCCTTATCATCTTGGGTTTTTCAGCTCTCTCTCTCTCTCTCTCTCTCTCTCTCTCTCTCTCTCT
>NW_025353286.1:0-1911 GCF_016433145.1 Gracilinanus agilis
ATTATATCATATGACTACATTATATATCATAATATAATAACATAAACAATAAATAATTTAATATAAATATAAATTTATAAATATATAAATTCCCTTCCCTTCTCCTTATTTAAGAAAAGAATTTTTAGTGAAGAGAAAGCTGAGCTAGAATCTGGTTGTTCTGTTAGCACAGTGGGAAGGGCAGTGCAACTGAGCCACTGGGAACAGGAAGGCTACACCATCAGACAAGGGCTCCCCAAAGGGCTTCTGCCTTTTTTCATGCTAGGTCTTTTAAGGAAAAAGCAGAGATCACACTGTTTTCATTGACAGACCTCCAACCATTCTATGTGAAGAAAGTCTTCTAAGTGGTAAAAAGGAGAAAAAAAAAAGGCAGGTAGAGCTTGGATCAATACTTATAAGGAAAAAGCAGAGATCACACTGTTTTCACGGACAGACCTCTGACCATTCTGTGTGATGAGAATCTTCTAAGTGGTAAAAAGGAGAAAAAAAGTCAAGTAGAACTTGGTTTGAAGGAGGACAATGTACCTGTCCCTATGTGTGTCTTGGACCTGCAGAATATCTGTCTTTTCCTGTTTGTGTTAGTGAAATGGCCAGGAAAGCAGTTGGAATACTAGGAAACCCCAGGCTGAGAGGCTTCTTCCCTGAAGGCTAAGCAGCCAGCACCTCTCAGGAGGCCATCTGTGGTGCTGCTGTGCATTCAGCTTTAGGAGGCAGTGATTAATACAGATTAATCCAGAAGTCTGCTGGTAAATGTTTAAGAACCAGCTTTCCAAATACCACTATACGCTTTTATGTTTAATCTCCATAATTTACATTTTTTCTATCATTTTTAAGTCCAAATGATCAACAAAGAAAGTCCTGATATGTAGCTTTTGCCAGTTTCTGAGGTGTAAATACTCCTTGAAAATTTAACGATCTGCTCTCAGCTGTCCATCAAGAGAGGGCTCCTGTTCACCCCTGGATGAATGCCTGTGTGGGATTACTTCTTCCGTGGGGCACAGTCCACAGGATTTAGAACACAGCCTCAAGTTGCCCAAACTCTCGCTTCTCAGTGTTGTTCAATCAAATTGAAATGGAATTGGGAAACATTTTACAATTAATAAAAATATAACAGAGACAACATTACATTAAAGAACAAAGTCACTGAGTGGTCTGCTGGGATTCCATTGCAGATCGGTGGGCCCCAGTTTCTATTTGAGTTTGATATCATTAATATTTCAATTTAATTGGAGCAGTGATAGCAATGATTTAGGAGTTACAAAACTCTCTGAATATATTTCATTTCCATGAACACCCCATCTATGTGTTTATACAGGTATATTTTGTTTAAGTGAGCACACACACTGATATATTGTATATGTGTGCCTAATATTTCAAAGGGCTGTGGCATGTCTACATACACCAATATATGCCAATGTGCTTAAAAAAGGATATGGTACACATGTGTGTACACATACATGTATGTAAACACAGGCATGTATAAAATGTGTCCATATGTATATGTGTAAGTATGTATATATTATCATATAGGGTAGATTTAAAGTGCTGTACCTATGATTTCATTGTTTTAGGGGATTTCCAGGGAGGAAACTCCCTTTACCAATGCAGACTGGTGACTGAACTGTAATTTATAGTGTTAGAGAGCTGTTAGAGACTCTGAGAGATTAAATCATTTGCCAGGGTCTCATCACCACTAAATTAACAAAGAAAGGACTTGAACCCAAATCCTCCTGATCATAAGCCCAGATCTCTTCCCACAGTTCAATACTCCATTTCAGATATAGGGGTATGTGTCTATAAAAATTTATATGAAGATTATCTATGGCTATCTATATGAACATATGCTTACATATTTAGACACACATATATAATCTTTATGCAAAGACATATAGGTTTATATATATAGACACA
>NW_025353287.1:0-7763 GCF_016433145.1 Gracilinanus agilis
AGAGCCCCTGTGGGGTTTGCCCACCAGGCCGGCCCTCCCCAAAGGGGGTGCCCTTCCCCTGGGGAATGGACAAAGGTGAGGCTGAGTGCAGCGGAAGTAGCTCCTCCATCACAGTAATATAGCTGGGGAGAAGGGCAGCAGGGCCTCATCTACACTTTCCTCCTCTGAGGGGGGAGGTCAGAAGATAATGGGACTCCCCCTCCCTCCTGAATGGGAAGCCCACCAGCCTGGTTCTCCAGGGGAGGTCATGCAGGGAGCCTCCAGGGAGGGGCTCCAAGGCTGGAAGGTCAGCACTGAGCACACAGGCAAATTGGGCCCTGAGGAGGAAGCGCCGCACAACAAGCCTCCCCACTTCCCGGAGGGGCCCCTGGGTGCTGGCTCAGTTGGCTGTACCTCTCCCCCTGGGCCAGGAGAGGCTGGGCAGCCCCCCTAAGAAGAGAGCTGGAAGGGCTGTGAGAAATCCAGGGGGTTCCTTTGCTAAAGAGCTCTGTTGGCCCCTCAAGCCTTCCAAAAGCACTCTGGGATAGACGAGCCTCAGCAGGCCCGGGTGAGTGCTGGTGCCCTGAGGAGGGTGCAGTCACATCCGCTTGGGCTTAGGAGGCCCTGAGCCCACCTTCAGTGAGTCCCCTGCTTAGGCTCCTGCTTTATTGCCCTGATACAGAGAATGGTGGAAAGGATGCCTGGAGCAGCTGCCAGGCTACCCCTGAGGGACCCCAAACGAAACTGATGCTAAAGAAAAGGAAGAGCTCCGAGGAGGAGGAAGGAGGATGCTTCTATGTAGAGGAGGACCAGAGACCCTTTATAAGCAATGGGCTGAGGGCAACACAAATGAGGAAGACAGAAAGGGGGTATTGTGAGGAGGGGGCTCTGGGCTGCCCTCAAAATAGTTTTTCCAGAAGCCCCTGGCCAAGCCACAGGCTAGTTTCCTGCATGCTGACAAGTGCCTCATTCCTGGAAGTTCTCCCTGACCCCCCTGCTTCTGTCTAGCGGTGCCCCTGAGGACATTCCAATAGGTTCCGGGGGTCAAGTTGGGGTGATGCTATTTGGTGACAGGCTCAAGAGCTGCTGGGCCAGGCTGGAGGTATTCAAACTGGGCTGCTCCGATGTTCTGAGGGCCTCAAACAGTAGCTTGGAAATTTGGGTTCCCCACGTTGGGGGGAAGGGCAGAGAGGGAGGGACTGGGAGCCCCTAAAAGGCAAGCTTCAACCAGGAGAGGGAGCCTGGGCCTCAGGATCTGGGGCTCTGCAGTCTTCTGAGAAAGAGAAACAAACTGTCTTTCTGGCTCCTAACTTCACACTGGGAACTTTCATGGTGAAAAGTAGACCTCCGGGAGGGGGCTCTCCTCCCAGCTCGCACACAGCGTTGTCTTTCTCTAGTTTGCTTACAGCTTAAATTACTCATAAAACTTGCCTGTTTTAAAACCTCGATATTCTAGTACTCTCAATGGATGTTAATGACAACTCCCCAACTTACCAACGGAGTTGGATTACGTCCATGAACGATGCATTTCCTTACACCTCCAAAGGTTTCCACGCCATTGAATAGATTTCCTCGCTAATACTCTGATCTAACATTTGGTGTCCTGTTGTGCACCAGACCTTCACTCATTATCTCCTTCTCATTTACACCTACCTCTCTGGCTGCTCCTTGTTGGCCCTGATTACAAACAGAGGAGAGCTCACTTCACTTAACCGCCTATAAGTAAGAGTCTATTCTAAGTCCTAGTTGATTTCCGGACTGGTCCGATTGTTCTTGTCAGTCCCAGTACCCCGTTCACACTTTACATATCATATCCGTACATCTAGCCTTAGCCAGGTCAGCTGAAGGATACACTTTCTTTAGTACAACTTTATACATACTTTGTATTCACATATAATTACATTCTAACTAATCGTATTGAAGGTGCTGTGAATCCCAAGCTAGGAAGCCAGTCTTATTCAGAGCACATCCCTACATCCCAGGCACATACAATCCTCTTGCTAAGACATTCTGGTGTGGCAATAGTCCAAACTCTTCATTCCTGTGTCATCTCACATTGGCAGATGAACACACTGAAAACTTCTCCTACCCCAGAGCCATTATATGTTCACTTGTTGCTGGTTTCCACAGTAAATACATTCCAATGACATCGCATTTGAAAACCCCAAATGTAGATCCTACACAAAGTTCTCCATATGACACCTTTTTCCTGAATGGATTTTACACCGATATTCAAGGTCTCACCATTACTAAGTAGACAGTAGAGGGTTTTTGTTTTGTTTTCTGGCCTCTGTAAAGTCAAAGTTCCCTTTCTGTGGCAGGCTGTCTATTAATGACATTCAAGTAATTCTCCAATTCAGTGAAACACGTTTTTGGCATGTGCAGTCATTCCAATCTGTAACCATTATACATTTCAAGGCCTCTCACCATTAAGCTTTGTGCAGAGTTAAATTAGCTAAGAATGATATGGCAAGTGTGCCACACTGTGACCTCAGTACGTATCAGAATCATCAGCGATTCTCCAAAGTTATCCATATCAACCTTTAAAATGAAATCGAAGTCAAAATCAAGTGAAATTGTGCATTCAATCTTCCTTCCCTGGTTCCGATCCCTCCTCTGTGCTGCCCTCGGCTGTCTGAGAAAAGGGAAAAGGAAAAACGCTGATCCTCTCTTTCTGCCTTTGTCCTGTCAGCTCAAGTCCATTTGGTGTTTGCCCGGCACTGGCCCTTTAAGTGAAGGGGCTGTACCCCAGAAAGTGGAAGGGGCTTCTCAGACTAGCAGGGCTGCTCTCAAGGTCTACATTTCTTGCCTTGTTTCCCTTCTTCCTCTTTGACCCTTTCTGCATGTCTAGTGACTTCTCCATATCTTCAATGTGGGAAACTTCTCCAGTGGAAAAATTCTGAGCCCAGCCCACATTTCCCTGCAAGGTGCCATCCTGCAGTTCTAAGGCCACAGCGCCACCTTGTGGGCTCCAGGGGCCAAAGCATTCCCTGGAAACTTGCGTGTCCAGAGTTCGAGTCTCTAAGCCCTTGATTGCTTGCCTATCTTTCATTTCACCTCGATTGCTTATAGGAAATTCTCTCGTTTGCTCCGATTGGGAAGTGACACTCACATCTGGACACTGGGCCTGCTCAGGTTTGTGATAGAAGCTTGTAACAGAATACTGTTGTGACATAAGAAATGGAAACAGGATGATTTCAGAAAATCCTGGAAAGACTTTTATGAAGAGATGCAAAGTGAAAGCCAGGTGCCCAGAGAGGACTCATGGAGGAATTGAAGGAGTTATTTATAAATATATTTGTTATTTATAAAGTACATTTTCATATTTAAAAACATATAAAACAAAAAATCTGTGTTTTTGGGGGGCTGGAATGGATTAACTGCATTTCCATTCATTTAAAAGGGGAAATTCCGTTTGACACACAAGCAAATTGAATCACGAGCTTGGCCATGGAACAAATTAAACCTGTGGGTCAAGGTACCACTATACCAGTGATGGGCAAACTTTTTAAAGAGGGGGTCAAAGGAAAGGAAATGCTCATCTGTCAGTCTGTTTCTAAGGTAACTCTTTTGAAGTTTCATTGTATTGTATCCTACTCATTGCATTTGTCAGATCAGGAATAATATCAAGTGGCTGGATAGAACATTTCAGGAGGCTGCATCTGGCCCACAGGCCGTAGTTTGCCCATTACTGCACTATACACTATTTCTTGCTTTTTTCTTTAATAAATAGGTTTAGAGATTGTTGATAAAAAGTTGCTCTCAATTTCCTTTCAAACATCTCCAACACGATGTCTAGTAGCTATCTGAAACTCATGCCAAAGAGAACTCATTCCCTTCTCCCTTACTGTCAAAGGCAACACTAATAAGCTCCCAAGAGCCTACGTAGTATTATCAACTCCCATTTCTCATCTTTCTTATCCAAACTATTGCCAAAGCCTATTAATTTTACCTTGCCAAATCCACCAATACACTCCCTTCTCTCCTCTGACACTTGAGGCAGGCTGTCATCATCTCCCCTTTGGACTACTGCAATAGCCTGCTCTTGGCTCAGCCTGCATTATGACTCTTCCTACTCCAATGTATCCCCCATTTAGTCTACAAATTTGAATGCTTTTTCTCATTCATTACTGTGATAAGATTTCTATCTCATATGAATTTTCTCATGGGAAATGAGGGATGACTGTTTTCTGAAGGTTTTACCACACTGTTTACAATCATAAAGTTTCTCTTCAGTGTGGGTTCTCTGATGAACAACAAGGTTGGAGCTCTGTGAAAAAGTCTTTCCACAATGATTACATTCGTAAGGTTTCTCTCCAGTGTGGATTCTCTGATGTACAGCAAGTTGGCCACTCAGTGTGAAAGTCTTTCCACATTGATTACACTCATAAGGTTTCTCTCCAGTGTGGATTCTCTGATGTACAGCAAGGTTAGAATTGCGTCTGAAACTTTTTCCACACTGATTACATTTATAAGGTTTCTCTATAGTATGGATTATATGATGTTTAGCAAGGCTAGAATTGCATGTGAAAGTCTTTCCACATTGATTACACTCATAAGGTTTTTCTCCAGTGTGGATTCTCTGATGATCAATAAAATTGGAGTTCTGTCTAAAAGTCTTTCCACATTGTTTACACTCATAAGGTTTCTCTCCAGTGTGGATTCTCTGATGAACAAGAAGAGCTGAATGATGGCTAAAATGTTTACCACAATCATTGCATTCATAGGGTTTCTCTCCAGTGTGGATTCTCTGATGAATGAGAAGAGTTGAATGGTTGCTAAAAGCTTTGCCACAATCATCACATTCATAAGGTTTCTCTCCAGTGTGGATTTTCTGATGTAGAGAAAGACTGCCCCTCTGTCTGAAAGCCTTTCCACATTGTTTACATGCATAAGGTTTCTCTCCACTGTGGATTCTCTGATGTTTAAGGAGATCAGAATTGCATCTGAAAGTCTTTCCACATTGATTACATGCATAAGGTCTCTCTCCAGTGTGGATTTTCTTATGTTCAGAAAAGCTGAAGTATTGCCTGAAAGTCTTTCCACATTGATTACATTCATAAGGTTTCTCTCCAGTGTGGATTCTCTGATGTTGAGCAAGTCTGTCTGGCCTTGGGAAAGCCTTTCCACATTGCTTACATTCATAAGGTTTCTCTCCAGTGTGGGTTCTCTGATGAACAACAAGATTTCCCTTCCGTCTGAAACTCTTTCCACATTGATTGCACTCATAAGGTTTCTCTGCTGTATGGATTTTCTGATGTACAGTAAGAATAGAGTTCAGCCTAAAACTCCTTCCACACAGCTGGCATTCATAAGGCTTTTCTCCACTGTGGATTCTCTTATGCTGAACAAGTATGGATGGCTTTCTGAAAGCCTTTCCACATTGATTACACTCATGAGGTTTTTTTCCAGTATGGATTCTCTGATGTACAACAAGACAAGATCTCTGTGTGAAAGTCCTTCCACACTGGTTACATTCATGAGGTTGCTCTCCATTATGACTTTTTTCACGTACAATAATGGATGAGTTTTCACAGAGAGTTTTACTACTTTCAGGATACTCATTAGATGTCTCTCTAGTATGAATTTTCTGATGGGAAATAAGTGATGATTGTCTCCTGAAGGCTTGCTCACATTGCATACATTTATGCAGCTTTATGCTACTATGAAATTTTTGATGGTGATGAAGTGATAACTGTTTCTTAAAGGCTTTACCACAGTCATTACATTCATAAAGTTTCTTTCCATTTTGAATTTTCTGGAGGTCAGTGAGCTCTGAATTATGACTGAAGGACTCCTCAACTGTATTATGTATATAAAGCATTTCTCCAGCATGACTTTTCTGATGTCTAATTATTTCTGATTTTAAGTTGAAAGTCATCTCACAGTCAGGACATTGATAGGTTTGTAATACTGGAGGCTTCTCATGAGACTCAACAAACTCCACTTGTTCAGTAAAGCATTCCCTATATTTACCATCCTGAGTAGAGTCATGGCCTGAGATCATTTTCTTGCACTGACTTAAGATGAAATATTGCCTGATATTCTTTCCATTTTTATCAAATTCACGGTGAACCTTTTGTGTTTTTCCTATCCTGAAATCAGAGTTACAGATTTCTCTCAGACTGAATTCACAGTGATCATCATTCATGAATCCTTGCTGTTGTGACTCTTCCCTGAGTTTTGCATTAGTCTCTCTCATTTCAAACCTCCTCTCTCCATCTGAAGGAAATAAAGATAGGCATACTTGAAAACAGATATACATATACCCAAAAAGATAAGCTTCTCTCCACTGACAGAAAGTAAATTTATTTGTCATTTATTTCTCTGGCAAAGAGGAGAAACTTCAAAATCAAATGGATAGAATCAATCATTTGAAAGTTGTTACGTCACATCCCCCAAGGTGGGGAGTGCAAAATCTGGCTTGAAGATTAACATAAAAAAAAAACAAATTAAGACCATGGCAACTGGTCGCATAAATTCCTGTTAAATCAAAAGAAAAGAATGGAAGAAGGGTTTGATTTTTCTAGCAAAGACCCAGGTAGCCAAAATTAGAGTTTTTCTAGCAGTAATGTATGACTTGGAGGGTTGGACTTTAACACAGATACTGAGCATCACAGAATGGACACTTTCAAACTGCGATGCCAGAGAAGATTTTTGAGAGTCCTTTGGACAGCAAGAAGATCAAATCAGTCAATACTTGGATAAATGAATTCAAAGAATTCTCTGGAAGGTAAAATACTAAAGTAGTATTGTCCATTTAATGAGAAAGTAAGACTCATGGGAAAAGACCCTGATGTTGGGAAAGATTACAGGAAAAGGGAAAAAGGGGGGGTTGGAGGAGATGAGATGGATAGTGTCATGGAAACAATGAACAGGAACTTGGACAGAGATAGCAGAGAATAGAAGAAACTGGCATGGTCCATGGGGTCATGAAGAATTGGACAAGATCAAAGAAGTGAGGTTGACAACAATTATTTTGAATTCTGACATTTCTGAAATACAAATGTAGCAGGACCTCCCATCTCCCAGTCTGGCTCTATCCACTGAGCCATCTGGCTGACCCTCCACTTCACTTTCAATCCTCTCTTCACCTGCTAATTTTTTTACATTTTCTATTAGCTTGTGGTCCTTCCTGTTTCTCTTTATTGATCCGTTCCATGCATCATTACAGTCATTCTTTATCAAAGCCATATCAAGGTTATACCAAACTTTTATTCCATTGGATTCAGATCCATAGATGTGTTACTTGTGCCCTTCTGCCAGATATTAATATCCATTTCACTGCCTATCATGACTATAAGCATAGTTTAATTTCCCTGCGGATACTTTTTATCTTGGTTTTTTTTTTTTCTTGTGGCTAAGACCACATCATGACTGCCAGCTTTGTATTTTGTATTCAACTGAGCCATTCCATATTCTCTTCTGAAAGAACCCCTTTTTAGGATAGTCATTACCTATTTTCAAATTTTTATCTTTAAATGCTGATGCTCTCTAATTTAAAAAACCTAAAATCCTTATAATAGAAGTAATTTTAAAAAAATTTATCTATTTCCTCTGTCCAAAAATATTATGCCTTCTGGTAGAGCTTGTGTCTCTCTTTCCTTCAGGCCTGCTTCACTCTGAGTCCTATTGCAGCCCTTTCTGTGTGATGAACCCTGTGGAGGTCCCAATAATGGCAGAAGAGCTTGCAGCTAAAAATTCTTTAACAGACCTTTGGGCAGAGGATAACTGCCCAACTTTGTTATGAATATCTTTAAATTCAGATAAAATGAGTACAAAGA
>NW_025353288.1:0-2344 GCF_016433145.1 Gracilinanus agilis
AGACCTGGAGCTGTTGGTCTTCTCCTCAGGTAAAAGAACTAAGAGCAATAAGACGAAGCTATAGAAAGCCAGATTAAGGTTCCATGCAAGGGAAACTTCCTAACAATTTGAACTATTCAAAAGTGGAATGGACCACTGAGGGATAAAACTGATTATAAGTTTTTAAATGAAAGCTTGTTGAAAATGTGATAGAATAGATGGTCTCTGAAGTCCCTTTTTCCCTCAGATTCTATGATTCTGGCACATTTTCTAAAGAGCTTGAAGTTAGAACTTTTTAATTATCATACTCCCCTGAATGAGGGAGATCAGGGGAAAAGGGGAGGATTCTAAAATATATAAGTGTTGCCTCTCACTCTGTGATGATAGATTTATAAGCCCAAAATGAAGAATATCTTTAAAATAAGGTACTATTTTGAACTGAATATAAGCCTGTAAACTTTACAATGAATATAGGCAGAGTTAGAAGCATGATTTAATAATCAGGATCTTATGACTCTTTTAGAATTCTGAGTCAACTTTCATATCCTCTCCTATCCATTTTTCTCATCCACAATAGTCTCAGATTTTTCAGGCTGGGAAACCTGAGACAGAGAGAATAAGATGACTGTCTCACAACTACACTTCTAATAAGTTCTAGAGGAAGATTTAAAGTCAGATCTTTCTTAACTCCAGGTTCAGTGTCCTTTTCACTAAACTAACTAATGCTCATTTATCAATTGTCTGGTTACTCACTAAATGATGAATTCTTTTGGTCGTGGATACCACTATTTTTCATGATTTGTTTCCTTTGGTTTTTTTCTTGATCCTTTAAGTAATCAAATATAACATAAAAGAAAAGAACTAAAAGAAATTAGACAGAGCAACCTTACCCCAACTGGATCTTTAAGACTTGCTTGGGATCCTTTCTTGAAAAGTGGCTTCCTAGGAGTTTTACTTTTCCTAGTCATAGAAGAAACCAAAATTTTAGTGCAAATTTAGCATACAAAACCAAATCCTTCCCTTTAAGTCAAATTTTCCAATTTTTTCATACAATTCTTCCTTATTAGTAAGAAAAAAAAGTAGTAATAATCAACTTTAATTCATCAGTAGCTCTGTGTGGTTTCAACTCCATGGAATATCTCATCTCTCCTAAGATAACTTGATTCTTTGCAGAGTGACTCGATTTTTGATATTCAATACCTTCTCAACTCCCTCAATTCCCTCTCTTCTGACTGCAGGACTGGAGCTTTTGAAAGCTCAGAACTTCCTAAGTAATTTCATTTTTCATCAGTGGTTCTGCTGGGTTTTGATTCCACAGAATATAAAACCTCCTAGTACATCTATGCCTCTTTAACTGCCCAGCACCCTATAGATACTTTTTCAGCTTCCTTCTCTGTGTGATCTTCCTTTATTAGATTATAAACTTCTTGAGATTAGGCACTGCCTTTGTTTCTCTTATTTATATCCCCATTGGTTACAATGCCTAGTACATTCAGGAGGTGCTAAATAAATAAACTGAATGCATTTTAAGTAACTAACTCTAAAATAAAGTCTTAAAAACTGGATTTATTTTTATTAAGTTAATATTGAAGTTAATTTGCTTATTTCCTTGTGATTGACACTACATTTGCAGAGAGTAATCCAAACTGGAAAATCTACAGTTATCTAAGAAATAAAGGCAAAAACACTGCTTGCCCTCATCTTGCATATGCCTGTATATAGAGGTGGTTTCAAATATCAAGAAAACTAAATCTGATGTTATCAATCCAACAAGTGAATGCCCACAAAAAAGAAGGCAATTCTTTTTTGACCAAAGAAATGATGTTTAGTTTCAAGAAAAAAAAACTGTTTTCATTACTATGTGTACCCCCTCCTTTAAATATGCCATCTCTCTCATGAAGCCAATCCTGAGCAATCTCTCTAAGTGAAAATCAAGGTCTCCTTCCTCCAAATTCCAATGATCTTTGTACCTCTCCCATGCATTTATCATACCATACCTTACTGCACAGCTGCTGAACGTGTATGTCCTACTCCTCTATGTTACCTCTCCTTGAGAGGAAAAAAATTCATGTAACTCATCTTTGTGCCCCTCACAATAACATAATGCCATATCTACAAAGGGTACTCAGTAAAGTTAACGTTCAAGATATACTTATGTTCCTCCTATATACCGACCCCTATGCTTGTCACTAAGGCACAAAATTCATACAAAACAAGTTTCTTGCCCTAATGTACAGTGTAGTATTTAAAATATTAAAACAAAATCATCATACACAATATTATACCAAAAGGACATTTGAAATCTAAGAAACAAAGTATTATGAGAGATCCAAATGGAGAAATGTTAAAAAGAGGGTTATGGAGA
>NW_025353289.1:0-2489 GCF_016433145.1 Gracilinanus agilis
TAATTATATAATATTAAATACCATAATATATTAATCTATTTTATGATGTATTTAATATATAATTATATCAAGACATATTTATGATAATTTACCTAAGTATAATATAATTTTACTTTCATTAACATAGTAATGATACCATCATATTTTATGTAATATATAATAATATAAAATAACTAGTTTTTATAAACTTTACATCATTTAATTAGTAAAATAATCAGACTATAATAAGTAGTGCTAATATTATTATCTTTGTTTTATAGATGAAGTAACTGAGACTGAGAAGTTATACTTTCCAAGATCATAGAATTATTGAATTGATTGAGTGAAACTTTGAACTAAACATTTTTGATTCCTAATTCAGTAGTATACTCTTCAGGAAATCTATATGGATCATGAAGTTAGGTAATCAGAAATATTTAATTGTTAGTGATTTTCTAATCACAATAAAATAATAGGATTCATGAGTCAATGACCTGTTGTTAGTTATTATATATTAGCAATTTCCAAAATATCAAAGATAATTTTAATATCTTGCATTTAATTAGATGAAAAAGAGCAGGAGGAAAAATTGATCGTATTCCTATCCTTATCAAATATTTGTCTCTTAAGTCTTAATACTGACTCTGTTGGTTGTGATTATAAGACCTCTTTTCCTTTGAGGGAATATATTCTAAAATGTGGTGTGTCCTTACAGAGCTGTTTCCTGCCGTCATTCTAAGTTAAACACAGAATACTGTAGATGAGTTTCAAATGCTGCCATTATTAAGCCAGGGAAAGGAAAAAGCCTGTTAAATGATTGTGAAAGCAAACAAATAGCAGGTTCACTTTTGGAAACTGTTTTGTTAATGGTGGGCTCTGTGGAGGAAGTTAAATTAAAATACTTTTTTTTTAAAGATAAGGCATTATGTAAGTATAGACATATGCCTCTTTTACAGGGATTTCAGTGAAGGCTAGACTAGAGAAAAAAAAGTATGCTCCATTTGAGGTATTTATACAAATATAGGAGATATGTAGGTCAAAAGAGTATTATAAACCCAATAAATGGGGTTATAGTGTTAAAAAATGTAGCTTTCAGAATTTTATTAAAATGTATTTGTTAGCGGGACAGAAAGACAAAAGTTACTCAATATCAACTTAGCACAAAAATATGCCACTCAAAAGTATGTCTGACAGTAATTCTGAAAAAGTATTTAGTATTAAAATTATGATATATAAATGGAAACTTTACCTTTTGTACAACCTTTTTTCACTATCTAAAAAAGGAAAAATTGTGGATTTACTCTCAGCTCTCACTAGATTAGGCCATCTCATGCTCCATGAAAAATTCATTCAAAAAATACTCAAGATGTTTTTCTTTTTTGGATGGTCCTTTATTAGCTTCTAAGATGATTATAGACCTAATTAATCAAACATTACTTAACACTTATGTTCAAAGAAATGAAAGCACCTTTCAAACATGCATTGGGAATTTCCATTTCTGAAGGCACCTATTCCACTTATAGTGATGACAATGGTATTGAGGACTTATTCATACACATACACACACACACACACACACACACACACACACACTTATGAATGAATGACAAGGAAAGAGTAGTGGCTGCAATCTTAAATCCCAACTAATGGAAATTGCTAGTCATTCAGCTGGATTAGCAACTGTTCTAAAAGTCACAAAAATCTAATCATTTGTTACATTTATTTAAAATCTTGTCAGATTTATGGTTCAATTCAAATTATTACATGAGTTACAATAGTCTAAGTTAAACAGCTTACCCCATATGACTAGATAACATAAGCTGTTTTTGTTTTTATGTGAAAACTGTCAGAAGAGAATTTTTCATCCCATTAGAAGGAAATTCTCACTTAAGCATATATTTTTGACCTTGAGAATCAAGTCAATGCACATCAACACCATTCTGGCCTTTCAGGTTGAGGAGGTGAAGGCCTGGCACTGGCCGCCAAATTCATAAGGAAACTGAAGGGGATTTTCTCATCCTAACCCAAATAAGCCTGGGGATAGTAATTGAAGTAGAAGCAAAGCTTTTATAAAACCAAACAAAAACAATAATGACAGCATCAAAAAACTAAGGGTTATTTTGCTGCCTAGATTCATAAAATTCTGAGTTTAATTCATAATAGAGATCATTTGAATAAACCAGAGATCATTTCTCTGTCTAAGAAATTCCTTCAGCCTTTCATGTCTCTCCAGGGTCCACTCCTGACTCTTCTCCACAGGACTTTTCTAAAATCCAAAGAAACCTCTATAGTTTGGCAGCTCACTCTACCCCTAGACTATTTCTCAAATCAGAAATATTTTCTATTTCCTCTCTGTCATAGGCAGGTTCCTTCCAGATCCTATATTGTAAGGGGGAGAGCTCTAGGCCAACCAGATCTTCATTCCCCTCTAAGCTACAAACCTGACTGATCTCAGTAAGACTTTTGCTTTCTATAGCCAGTGTTGGTTGCCTACTTCCTCCTCCTCCTCC
>NW_025353290.1:0-3055 GCF_016433145.1 Gracilinanus agilis
GGGAGGAAGGAAGGAAGGAAGGAAGGAAGGAAGGAAGGGGAAGAAAGGAGAGAAGGAGGGAAGGAAGGAAGGAGGAAAGGAGTCTCCAGTGAAAGACTGTCAGCAGTTAAAATAACCACCTATCACTTCTTGGACACTACATTCAACCCTCACTCTTGTCTTTTCTGCATCCTCACCTAACAAACACAGCATGCTGTAATTGTGCCCTGGGTGACTGGATTTTTGATAAAAATAAGGAAAGGAGTTTATGGTCACCTACACAGCCAGCATTTCTAAAAAAAAAATTGCTAAGTATCATTCCTTTGTGCTCATGAAATGAAAGGCCAAGCACAAAGAATATCAATACAGCTAAATTTATTACAAAATAGTTAATACAAAATAGTGCTTACTCTTAACAAACATCCATAATATACAATAAACAAAAATTTAAAAATTCCAGGAGAAAGAGGACATTAGGAAAGACTTCACTTAAGAAATAGCGCCTTAGTTAGAGGGGCAGCAGCTAAAACCAATGGATTTGGAACCACAGGACCTGGGTTCAAATCCTACCTCTGATATTTACTACCTATCTTATCCTAGGCATAGTTGCTTTCACTTGGAATCAAGAATCCCCACTCCACCTCCCATCCCCCAGGACATGGATTGGATTCCTTTATATTAAACTTTTTGTGATGATGTGGACAAGAACTCCTTGGAATGGGTAGACGTAGATGGATTGAGATGGCCACTGGTGGGGAAAGAATACCCATGCCAATGACATCCCAGTTTCTTCCAGTGTTTGGGATGAGCCTTTAGAATGTTCACTTCATTTTCAGGAGAGAGTTATATTGAACGACCTCCCAAAGCTGGTCATTTCCAATTCTTCAATCTGATAACCAATTAATCAGCAAGCA
This sequence comes from Gracilinanus agilis, assembly GCF_016433145.1. Classification (NCBI taxonomy): domain Eukaryota; kingdom Metazoa; phylum Chordata; class Mammalia; order Didelphimorphia; family Didelphidae; genus Gracilinanus; species Gracilinanus agilis. The sequence goes on from NW_025353290.1 coordinate 894, forward strand.
AATATTATAAGTATTAATAAAATAATAAGCAAATATTATAAGCAAGTACTTGCTAGGTGCCAGGCACTGGGGGTATAAATAGAATAAATGAATCAGTCCTTACTTGTAAGACGCTTACATTCAAAGAGGGGAAATATTAATAGCTAGCAACCATAATAATGATAAGCTAGTATTTATATAAGCATCTCAGGATCTGCAAAATGCTGTACATATTTTTCAATCAACCAATCAGTAAACATTTTTTAAGTGCCTACTATGTGCCAGGTACCAAAAGGATACAAAAAGAGGCAAAAGACAGCCCCTGCCCTCAAAGAGCTCACAACCTACTGGAAGAAACAACATACAAACAAATATAAAGAAACAATCTATATACAGGATAAATAGGAAATAATCACTAGAGTGAAGGCACATTTGATACTTAATAGCAGCCCTATCAGGTAAGTGCTATTATTATTCCCATTTTACATATAAGGAAACTGAGGCTGAAAAAAGTTATGTTTTGCCCATGGTCACCCAAACTAGTCTCTGAGGCAGGATTTGAATTCAAATCTTCCTAACTCCAAGATTAGCATTCCATCCATTGTACCACCTAGCTAACTTGTGTTGCTCAGTCGTTTCAGTAGTGCCCAACTCTCCATGACTCTGTTTGAGGTTTTCTTGACAAATGTACTAGACTGTTTTGCCATTTCCTTCTCTAACTCATTTGACATATGAGGAAACTGAGGCAAAGAGGATGAAGTGACTTGCTCAGGGTCACGCAGCTAGGAAGTATCTAAGGCTTAACCCCATTTGAGGTTTTGTTGGCAAAGATAAAGGAATGGTTTGCCACTTCCTTTTTCAGCTCATTTTACAGATGGGGAAACTGAGGTACACAGAGTGAAGTGACTTGCCCAGGGTCACAAAGCTAGGAAGTATCTGAGACTGGATTTTAACTCAAGGATTCCTGCCTCCAGGCCTGGTGCTCTATTCACTGCACCACCTAGCTGCCAATCCATAGCTATTTTATACAGATTAGTTGGACAAACAGATTTATAGATATGGATATGTATAAAGAATATGTGAGAATGCATAGAGAAAAAATACAAAAAATAAATACAAAGAAGAAACATACAAATGAATAGATTCAAGGCACAACTATGGATTCTCTGCTTAGGAAAGGATCTGTTTTTGCTCTCTCCCACCCCCATTATTTAATATTTGAAGGTCCCAAATCTCTAATAGAAATTTCCCAGCGAGGACCTGCCAAACCCAGCCTCGAGGAGTGTGGAAGGGGTGGCTGGGGCCTCCGTCGTGAATGCTGCTGTTTAGTTTTCTCCTCTGGGAGCAGACTTTCTTTTCTTGAACCTGAGAGCTTTCCCAAGGCACCATTTGCAGCCAAACACCTGGCCCAAACTACAGGCTGGCGTTTTAACCAAATGGCTGACAGAGCACATTATTTCGCCGCCTCTGCTTGTCAAAACAATTAGGCTTTTGAAGGTGCCGGCAGGATTGACTGCTGTGAAAATGAAATCGGGCTATAACTAGCATGCTGGGGGCCCGTTCAGCAGAAGCCACCCCAGTGGAGGGAGGGGGAGGAAGCAAAGCTGGGAATGTGGATCTCCCCCCAATCCTCTCCAAGTCACATAACATGCCTCCCCTTGGAGGGGAGGGAAGAGTGGTCAAATGTTAAACACTGTCCAGTGTTTTCTTTGTCCTTACGAGCCAGAACTACTACACTCTTCTCTATAAGTCCCCTCCTCATCTCTCCCTTCTTAAAGTTTAGGCTTTATATTTAGTCCCGTGCCCTTGTTTTATCCCCACAGGAGGGTGTAAACTCTTTGAGGACAAAGGGAGATAGCTGCGGGACAGGGGAAAGGGGGAAAGTCAAGAAACATCTTAAGTTGAGGGCAGTTGGGTGGCTCAGTGAATTAAGGAGCCAGGCGGTCCTAGGTTCAAATTTGATCTCAGACATTTCCTAGCTGTGTGAGCCTGGACAAGTCACTGAACCCCCATTGCCTAGCCATTACCACTCTTCTGCCTTAGAACCAATACATAGTATTGATTCTAAGATGGGAAGTAAGGGTTTTTTTTAAAGAAAGGAAGGAAGGAAGGAAGGAAGGAAGGAGAAAGAAATAGAGAAAGAAAGAAGGAAAGAAAAGGAAGAAGGTAAGAAAGAAGAAAGA
>NW_025353291.1:0-3305 GCF_016433145.1 Gracilinanus agilis
CCCGAACGAAGGCCGCCGCCGCCCCAGGCGCAGGGGCAGTCCCATCAGCCTGCACCCCAGCCGGCCCCGCCGCAGGCGCAGCCGACAGCTCCGGTGCAGTCCATGAGCAGCAGCTTCTTCAGCTCCCTGTCCAACGCCGTGAAGCAGACCGCCGCCTCGGCTGGGCTGGTGGATGCCCCCTCCAGCACCCCGGCCGTCTCCAGAAAGTCCAAATTGCTCCTGGTCATCGATGAACCACACACTGACTGGTAGGTGGGCCCGTACTCCTACTACTGGGCCACTGGGCTGGCCCTCCCTTGCCCCAGCCCCGCCCGGCTGCCTAGCCGCTATCCCTGGTGCTGACTTCAAGGCTCCTTGTCCTCACTTTTAACACCGAGGCCACTTGGACTAATCATTCATCGTCCCCTCATCTGCCTCCATTTCCACCATCTCTCCACTCCCCTCCCCCTCGCCAACTGGGCATGTTTCGTGAATGGGAGACTGGGTGGACTTGGTTTGTTGTGGATTGAAAAGGAGCGGGAGTGGAGGGGGAAGGTATATGCTTGATCCTGGAAAGGTTGACAGCTAGCTGAGAGGGAATTTGACATGGGTCTAAAACTAGGAAATGTGATGAGCTGGAGATTTGTTCGTCAAATTCCAGATCATGAGGGAGGACCCTAGAAGCTTATACTAAGGAAATATTAAAAAATAATAGGAAGTTCTACTTTACACAGCAGGTCATTAACTTGGGGGAATGTTTTAACTGGGTTTGTGACTGTGTAAAAGACAGGTTCAAGAAAGATTAAGATAAAATTGATCAGTAAGAGATCTCCGACTGGTTATCTTCAGAAAGGGCTGGCATGTTTGGAGCACATCCTTAATATCCTAAGGCTGACCACAGAGAGAATGATTAAGCTTTCCCACAACTTGTCCCTTGGTGCCTCTGCCATTGACAGAAGGAGATTTCCAGAACTGTTATTCTTGTGTAGGATTTCCTGTATTCATATCATCCTTTGCCACCTTCTTTATGTGTTTTTTAGTTCATTCATTCATTTATTTATTTTTGCTCGTCCCTCTCTGTGTTCTTCTTTTTAAGACAGAGATTCTGTAAGTATGATTGATGTTGGTGTTGGTGAAATGAGATATGGAGAATGCAAGAATGCCTATTACTCAATGTGGCCCTTGTGGGGAGCTGTCTGTATAACTGTGAGCTTATCTGTCAGTCTTTTAATATTTTTTTCTACTCCCACCATGATGGCACAAGGGCCCTGAGGGGCCATTCTCAGGAAAGGGCCATCTGGTGCAAGGTGAAGTGAAAGGTATATAGGCAAATTAAGAATAGAGTAGGGAAGACATTTAAAGACAATTATGGTGTCATTCATTGGTAGTTCCATTCATTTCAACAAGTCTATTGAGCACCTACTGTTTCCAACACTTTGATGTAGCGCTAAGAGAAAACATGGCCCCTGTCTTCAAGGACCTTAAATCTTGCTAGGGACATGTCATCTGCATGAAACAACCAAATGAAAATATAAGGCAATCTATAAGTATCCAAAAGAATGGTTAGACAAGAAGTACTACAGGAATTCCAGATAGGGAAATGTGGTTTGGCTTGGTCAGTAAAGGATTCATGAAGGAGGTGAATGTTGATCTTTATCTAAAAAAAATAGGGTTGGAATAAGGAGAGCAAGAATGTCAATGACTCTCACACTTGGATTTTTCATTGTAGGGAACCAGACCCTCCTCCTTCCTGGTTCACATCCTTACTGTATGTATGTATGTATGTATGTATGTATGTATGTATATATATATATATAAATAGCCTTTAGGTACAAATATTTTATTATACCTCTACTGATTGGTATGTATGCTGTGGTCTTCCTGCAGGACTAGATTTTAATTTGTGATACTTTAGTCTTCAGGGTTTTATAGTCATCTCACTTAGGATTGTTGATCTTATAGAAAGACTGCTGGGCATTGGACTAGACAATTTGGCTCGATGCCTCTTATGTTACCTCACCATAGCCCCAGACGCTTATGCAAACTGAAGCTGCAGAGGACATCGTGTGTTGAATACCAACTGTTTGATTTTTTCTGAAGTTACATTGATATATTAATATACCATTTAGCACAGTGCCTAGCACATCATAGGCACATATTTAATAAATGTAATTGACTCACTGACTAAGATTTATCAAGCCTGGAGACTAACATCTTTGGCAGAATTTCCCAGAATTCCAAGGTTGACATTCATTAGAAATGTGTTCAGGCTCATTTAACACCCTGGTCATTATTGATAAGTGGCTATAGTGAAATATTCTGTGTGAAATTAGATGCAGATGTGATGCGTTTCAGGTGCCTACTCAGGGCAAGTGTAGGGACTTAATTAAAAGGTGCTCAAGGTGCTAAATGATGATTGTATGTGTGTGGTGGAATCTGCTGCTACTTAAATTTAAGTTTCTGTCAAGGTGTTGGGCTAACAGGTGTCATTTATGCCTCATGTGAATGTTGCAGATAAGAAGCAGGCATGCGGCACCCACCCCAGCACAACTGTGGTGTTCTGTTCTCAACTGTATGGCAGACAGAAGGAAGCAGAAGGGGTTTAACATGTTAGTTTTTGAAAGCTGTGATTTTAAGAAGGTCTTAAGTCAGGCAGGCTTTCAAAACAGCTAAGATGATGCATGGCCTTTTGAATTTAGATCTATTATATTTTGTTGTTAGTTAGTTGTAGAGGAAAAGGGATCTGGGCATCTTACCAATGACCAATATGTATGTGTAGATGATGGAGGCAAAGATTTGTGCTGGTAAATCTTTAGCAATTGGGTCTCTGAAAAAAATGTATGCAGAATATAATTAGTTTAATTTGCATTATTGACATTCTTCTCTTTCACTTTATCAAGTCTAAAGTCAGTCCACAAAACAATAAATCAAGCCCTGATTTGTAGGATTTGTTGATCTCTTAGGTGTACATATTCACACAGAAAATTTAACAATCAGCTACAGCTAGCCAGTTCAAAATGGTTCCAGAATACTCTTGAGTAGAGGGAGGTGGAAATGGAGAAGGTCTTGGGTTATTTTTTTAAGAGAACATTGTATTTTATGTTTTATTGCTTTTTCACAACATGGCTAATGTGGACATATGTTTTGTATAACTTTATTAAAAAAATAAAAAGATCATTGTATTTAAAAACTATATTGAGACAGAGATAGCATTGTATAGTAGAAAGAAAATTGGGGGTATCTAGGTAGTTCAGTGGATAGACAAGCCTGGAGATGGGAGGTCCTGGATTCAAATGTGACCTTAGACACTTCCTAGCTTTATGATC
>NW_025353292.1:0-9479 GCF_016433145.1 Gracilinanus agilis
TATATATATATATATACATATTCTCTCCAAATAATAAATGTCTTATTTGTAACCTGAATTAATCATCTTTCTGGGAAAAGATGGCTGGCATTTTAAAAAGCATGACACCTCAAGAATTCTGGTGAATATTTTTCTTTATTATTGTTCTTAAGTCTTTCAAAGTTGTTTGACTTTGGAGTGATATTGTTATCATATCAGTTGTTCTCTTGGTTTTGCTCACTTCTATTTAAATCAGTTCATATGAGTGTTTTAATATTTCTTTAAATAGGGCCTTCCATCATTTCTTATAACTCAAAGTAGTTCATTACACATACCATATTATGTTCAGGAATTATATACTTGATGGTTGCCCATTTTTTCCAGTTCTTTGTCATCACAAAGAATATAAATATTCTTATACTTTTAAGTTATTTTCCTCTTTCTTTTTTCTCTTTAGGGTATAGCCGTAGTAGTGGTATTGGTCAAAGGTGTCGAATAAGTTGTGTAACTTAGGCTTGGTGCCAAATTGCTTTTTATAAATACTGGATCAATTCCTATCTCTAGAAACAGTATGCTGAGTTGCCTATTTTCTTACAAATTCCTAAGCATTTTTAAGTTTACTTTTATTTTGTTTAATTTTGGTTAATTTTGCCAGTTTGATGAAGGCGAGGTGGATTCATGAAGTTACTTTCCCTTTAATTTTTCTGATTAATGTCTAGGAGCATTTTTCATATGGACATTGGTGGCTTATATTTACAACTTTGGACACTTTTTGTTCTTATCATCTGACTGTTTATTAATTGATATATGGTTTTAATTCTTATGAATTTTAATCAATTCCTTACATTTCTAATAATAAATCCATATTAGAGAAATTATTGTGATCCTCAGTTATTGGCTTAATTCATGATTTCAGTTGAACTGATTTTGTTGGTACAAACTTTTTTACCTTAATATAATCCAAATTGTCCATTTTATCTTCTGTGCTGTGATTCTCTCTTCTTTATTTACCAATGAACTCTTCATCTATTCATTATCAATTTTTTCCTTCCATCTCTAATTTGCTTAGGATATCATCCTTTGAATCTGAGTTATATATGCATTTAGAACTTATGATGGTACATGGTGTGAAAATTGTGCATATTTTGTTCCACACTATTTTCCAGTTTTCCCTGAAGTTTAATGTTCATACACAAGTAATTGGGGTCTTTGGATTCATCAAATATTAAATTACTGTCAGATTGATATGTTTTTATATGGTCAATTCCTAAACTATTCTACTGATGGACCTCTTTGTTTTTTGACCAATACTAACTCATTTGGATGATTACTGCTTTCTATTCTTTTGACTGTAATATGATACTAATAGGTACTTTCCCATCTTTTTAAAATTATTTATTTTTAGTTTCTTCAACTTTTGTTCTTCCAGATGAATTTCACTGTGACTTTTTCAGTTCTAAAAATAATCTTTTAGTAATATAATTGATACTATAGTTAGAAGAAATTAATTTAGTTAACTTGCTTTACAAGTAGATTAACTTGGGCATTTCAAATAATTTTTATTAACTTCGTGTATAAATAAGTCCTTAATTTTTTCTGAAATTATTTATATTTTTACAAAAAGTTAAGAATGGAAAATATAAACAATAATATCAAAATATATATAAGTGAGTTAAAACTACCATTACAAAAAAGTATCAAGCAGAGGGTCAAAGGAGTTGTGCCAATTAGAGAATATCCATTTTAAATATGGTAACAATTCATATGCAACATAAACATTAAATCATCTATATTAATCTTTTTCCCATTTTCCCAAACTAGATAATGAACATTCTGACTTTTATGCAGATTAAGACAAAAATCCTTATATTGAAAAAAAGTCTTACATGCTATTTACTATGCATGATTAATTGAAAATAAAGATCAGATCTATAAGAACCTCAAAAGTTACTTAATATGCCCTGGAACACGTATGGTGTCAAGATTTCTGTTGATTTCTAGATTTTCAGGTAGACCTAGCCATCTCAAATTGTGTCTTCTAGTTTGGTTTTCCAGATCAGTTATTTTTCTCAGTGAAATATTTCGTGTTTCCTTCTATTTTTTTCATTCTTTTGACTTTGCTTTACTAATTTTTGCTCTCTTATTAGATCATTAGGCTCTATTTGCCCAATTCTGGTCTTTAAAGATTGGTTTTCAGGTATAATTTTTTTTATTTCTCTTTTTGGATTTGCTCTATCCTGCTTTTCATGGCTCCCAGCAGGTCATTTTTGTTATTCAATTTACTTATCATTTCATTTTATTTCTGGGCTTATTTTTCCAAGAGGGAGATTCTGTCTTTTAGACTGTTATTTTCTTTTTGAACTATTTAACATTTTTTGCAAAGTTTCTCCTATCTTTTTTAACTTGACTCTCCAATTAAAGCCTGATTTCTTGGGGAGCTTGTGAAAATTTTCAATTTTTTTTAAAGTTTGGATATATTTATTTGTTCGTCTTCCTCTGCTGTCTTCTCAGTAGTCTGTCAGGTCTCTAAGTAGAAAATATACAAAGTGAAAAGCTTTCTTATTTTTTGGGGAAGTTATATATTGTAGTTCTTGGGGGTTGATGGCCATTGCTTTTTTGGCTTTTCTTTCCCTCCCCAGTGAGACTTCTGAGTATGGAGGGCAGGCACTTTGTGTATTGAGCTATGGAGCAGTTTTTGCCCTGAGGCTATTTTCTGAGTCTCTGCAGCAGCATCTGCTGTGTGCTGCCTCTCTCTGCTTTATCTCTGCACAGACTGTCCAAATTCCTCAGTCTCCTGGGGTTCCAAGTCTCATTGCTCTTATGGGTAAGCCTATGGTGTCCTCAGCCAGCCACTGAGAACCTAGAAATTGCCCTGCAGAGATCTGAATGAGGAGGGCAGGCAGGTATTGAGCTCCAGACATGTTTTGCCCTGAGGCTATTTTTCTAGTCTCTGTGCAGCATCTGTTGCATGCAGCCCTCCCCTGTCTCTGGGACTGAACCCTGAATTCCTAGCTTCCTTGTGTCCCAAGTCTCATTGCTCTTAGGGGTAAGTCTGTGGTGTCCTCAGCCAGCTCTCTGAGAACCTAGAGGTTGCCCTGTGCTCACTCCAACTCTATCACTTAGGTGGAGTGGGGGAGGGATGATGAGCTTGCACTTTAGTGGGAGTAATTTTGCCCTCTTTTAGTGTGGAAATACCTAAAATCTGTCTACTTGCACCCTATAGTGGAGTACCTCGACTCATCTGATTTTGGTTTTGTCTTTTTGAAGTACTTTATATATCAGTTGGTGGACAGGAGAGGAAGAGCCTTGGAGGCCATCTTTAACACAGAAGTATCCATTTAATATTTTATTAGAAATGCTGGCAATAGCAATCAGAGAAGAAAATTAATTTACAAGAAAATAGAATGGGCAAAGAGGTAATAAAACTATCTTTTTACAGAGGATATGATGGTGTATATGTAATAAAACTTTCATATATATGAAAAATTCTAGAGATTTAATTAAAATTAGTCAAAACTGTCAATAATTTTATTTGTAATTTTTTTAAATCCTTAACTTCTGTCTTAAAATCAATACTACGTATTGGTTCTAAAGAAGAAAAATTGTAAGGGTTAGGCAATGGGGATGAAATGACTTACCCTGCATCATAAAACCAGGAAGTGTATGAGGCCAATTTTGAACCTAGGACCTCCTGTCTCTGTGCATGGTTTTCAATCCACTGAGTGACATAACTGTCCTTAGAACAATCAATAATTTTAGAAATGTATCAAGATATAAAATAAACCTTCACAAACAATCTGCATTTCTATATATCAACAACAAAGTTCTGCAAAAAGAAATAGTAAAACATGTCATTTGAAATAGCCCTAGTTAGAATAAAATACTTGAGCATTATTGCTAAAACAAACCCATAATGACACATAACAAACTGGAACCTAATCATAAAACACTTTATAAAGAAATAGTCAGATTTAAATAATTATAGAAATATTAATTGTTCATGGGTGGGCAAAGCATATATAGTTAAAATTACATTCTACCTAATCGATCAATTCAATAACATCCCAACTAAATTACAAAAATATATTGAAATAGGAAAAAAAAACAAAAAAAAATCATTTAGAAGAAAAAAAGGTCAAGAATATCAAAGTAACTAACAAAAAATAAGCTAATTAAAATAAAAAACTAAAAAAATAAAGGACATCTAGCACCATATTTTATATTACAAAGCAGTCAAAATTATCTGCTACTAAAAAAAATAGAAAAATAGATCAGTAGAACAGATGTACAACAAACAAAAGTAAAAATTATAGTAACCTTGTGTTCAACAAAATTAAAGATGCAAGCTTTTGAAATAAAAAAATTTACAATTTGGTAAAATTCTTAGGAAAATAGGAAAGCAGTCTAGCAGGAATCAGATGTAGAAAATATTTTACAACATTTATCAATTTAAGATGAAAATGGATACATGACCAAGGCATAAAGGGAGATATTGCAAAATTAGAAAAATATTGAAAATATTATCTATCTAATTTATGGAAAGGAAAAGAACTTTTGAATAAACAAGAAATGAAAAGCATTGTGAGTTTTAAAATGGGGAATTTTGAATAAATTATTTGAAAAATATTTTTTACAAATAAAACAAACATAGCCACAATTATATTGAAAGCCAAAAATTAGTGAATATTTTATAGACATTTTGTTGGATAGAGATCTCATAAAAAATATGTAAAGAACCTTGTCAAATTCCTAAAATATAAAAAAAGAAAATAACTTAAAATACCTATGAAAAAGAACCTAGGCAATAAGAAACATCAAATTACAAAGGAAACACAAAATACATTACCTAAAAAAATAGTCCAAAAGGAAAAAGGAAACACAAAGCTAAAATTGGATCTTCTCTAACTCAGAAGACTGGGTTCTTGAATGAAGGGAAGCCCATGTTTCAGCAGTCCCTTAAGAAGAAGATGCCATCTTCCGGGTTAAAATGGCCTCAGAGTAGAAGCAGCTTCCTTAATCTCTCCTAACCCACACATATAGGACTCCTCAAGAGGACATAAAAACAAATCCAGACGAATGAAGGGACCCCCAACAGGGTGCGGTATTGAAGGTACTTGGGATTGGGGGATTTCCATGTTATAAAGGGGTGAAATAGCTCTCCCTAAAATTCAAGCTGAGCAGCACCTTCACCCCCACACCACCTACAGTACCAAAGCTAACTCACAAGAGTTAGAGCAAGTTTGGGGCATTCATTAAGTTCTTGGCAGCTACCTGGGATCACCAGGACCTGCTCCTGAGAGCAGCAAGACTTAAGTCACCAAGAGGCTAAAGAACTAGACTTTGGGAGTTCCAGGTTTAAATGGTGGCAGAGTAAAAAGCAGCTGCTTAACCTCTCCTAACCCACATAAATAAGACTCCTCAAGGGGACATAAAAAAAATCTAGACAAAAGAAGGAACCCCACAACAAGGACCACCAGGGCCTGCTCCTGAGAGCAGCAAGACTTAAGACCCCAACAGGCTAAAGAACTCGTGGACTTTGAGCATAGATCTTGAACCTAGGTTCAGATGCAGGTGCAGATGCCAATTCTGAGTGCAGGCACAGACCTTGGGTGGGGACCCAGTGCAGAGGGGTCCATGACTGTGGAAGCAGCACCCTGAGACTGTTAAAGGAACTTCAGGCAGAAAAACAAGCAAGGAGTCCACCAGAAGGCTTGAACCTAAGAACAGCTAGACCTGAGACCTCAGGAGCCTAAAGAGCACAGATAGACCCTGGATACAAGGATAAAGCTGAGAGGGCACTGGGCCAACATTGGCAAGCCAGACAAAAGAACCCCAGAAGAGAAAGATCAAGAAGAAATCTTTAGCACTCAACAACTTTTATACAGAAAAAATCCAGACAGCAGAGCAAACAGCAGAGGAAAACAAACAAGTAATCATATCCAAACCTTCCCCCCAAAATTGAAAACTGGTCACAAGCTCTAAAAGAGTTCAAATATGAGATTATGAGAAAGATGGAAGGGATCTGGCAAGAAAATAACACTTTAAAAGGCAGAATTTTGCAAGTGGAAAGAGAGGCTCAGAAATAAACTTGAATTGATAAGCAAATTGAAGAACAGAAATGACCAGCTGGAAGCCTTGAAGAACCACACCGGCCAGACTGAAAAGGAAAACCAAAAGATTATAGCTGGAAACCAGTCTCTAAAGGCTAGAATTGGGCAATTCAAAAAAGATGCCCCGAAATCAAAAGAATTGATAAGCAAATTGGAGACCAAAATCAAACAGCTGGAAAACAGGATAGACCAAATTGAAAAGGAAAATCAAAAGAATATAGCAGAAAACCAGTCTCTAAAGACAAGAATTGGGCAAGTAGAAGCCAATGATCTCTCAAGACAACAAGAACAAATAAAGCAAAGTCAAAAGACTGATAAAATAGAAGAAAACATGAAATATCTCACTTAGAAATTGACAGACCAAGAAAGCAGGTCTAGAAGAGATCATTTGAGACCCATTGGTCTTCCTGAAAAAGCAGAAATTAATAGAAATTTGGACTCCATACTAAAAGAAATTATTTAGCAAAACTGCTCTGAAGTTCTACAATAAGAGGGCAATATAGACATTGAAAGGATCCATAGATCACCCTCTACACTACACCCTGAAAAGACAACCCCAAGGAATATAATGGCCAGATTCAAGAGCTTCCAAGTAAAAGAAACCATTTTACAAGAAACCAGAAAGAGACAATTCAGATATTAAGGAGCACCAATCAGTATCACACAGGATCTGGCAGCTTCCACACTACAAGAACACAAGGGTTGAATAGGAATTTCAGAAAGGCAAGAGAATTTGGTCTATGACCAAGGTTCACCTACCCATCAAAACTGACTATATATTTCCAGGGGAAAGTATGGGCATTCAAGAAGATAGAAGATTTCTAAGTATTTGCCCAGAAAAGACCAGCACTAAATGGAAAGTTTGATATTCAACCACAAAAACCAAGAGAAACATGAAAATGTAAGTAAGAAACAGAGGGGAAAGAAAGAAAACTCTTATTTTAAAATTTGCCTCTTTAAGGGCTTCAATAAGATCTCATTATTCATATTCCTATATGGAGAAATGTTATGTATAATTCTCTGTAGTGAACTCTATTCGCTATTATAGTATCCACTATTATAGTAATTAGAGGAATTATTCACAGGGAGAGGTTGAAGTACTAAATGGTGTAAGATGAAATGGGGGTGGGTGGGAAAGAGGGGAGTGAATAGTAGATGGCACCAAGAGAAACTTGAATGAATTAGAAAAATAGGATATTCTATTACACAAAAAAGAGGGCATGGGAAGGGGCGGGGAGAAATATTATTATAAGAAGGAGAGGAAGAGAGCATTAATTCAACCTTACTCTCAGTGGAATTAACCCTGAGAGGGAATAGTAGCTATATCCATTAGGATATAGAACTCTACCTAACTCTACTGAGAAAGTCAGAAGGCATAAACCAAGGGGAGCAGGGGAGTGGGGAGATCAAAAATGGGAGGGGTGGAGAAGGGGGAGGGAATCAATTAGGCCTTAAAAATAAAAAGATTGGAATAATAATGGAGGGGGTAGAAAGGATAGCAAATTAAGGGTGAGGACAAGGGTTACTGGTTTAAAACAAATCACTGGTTTAAAAGGAAATAGCCTAAGAAGAAGGGGTAGAACTAGGAGAGGATACCAAAATGTTTGGGAATACAAAACTGATTATTATAATTCTGAATGTGAATGGGATGAACTCGCCCATAAAACAGAAGCAAATGGCAGAGTGGATTAGAAACCAAAATCCTACTATATGTTTTCTACAAGAAACACGTATGAGGCGGTGGACATACAAAGATTTATAGTAAAGGGCTGGAGCAAAATCTTTTGGGCTTCAAATGAGAAAAAGAAGGCAGGAGTAGGGATCATGATTTCTGACAAAGTCAAAGTAAAAATAGATATGATTTAAAAAGACAGGGAAGGTTATTACATCCTGAAAAAAGGCAGTATAGACAATGAGGAAATAACAGTGCTCAATATGTATGCACCAAATGTCAAAGCATCCAAATTCCTAAAGGGGAAACTGGCAGAACTCAAGAATGAAATAGATAGTAAAAACATACTAGTGGGAGATCTAAATATTCCTCTTTCTGATCTAGATAAATCAAACCAAAAAAATAAATAAGAAGGAGATAAGAGAGGTGAATGTAGTCCTAGAAAAATTAGATTTAATTGATATGTGGAGAAAAATAAATAGGGAAAAAAGGAACACATCTTTTCACCTGTATGTGGTACATTCACAAAGATTGGCCATGAGTTGGGCATAGAAACATTGCAAACAAATGCAAAAGAGCAGAAAAAATAAATGTAATCTTCTCAGATGATAATGCAGTGAAAATAATAATTAGTAAGGGCACCTGGACAGGCAAATCAAAAACTAATTGGAAATTAAATAATATGATTCTTCAAAACCAGTCAGTTAAAGAAGAAATCATAGAAATAATCAATAATTTCATTGAAGAGAATGACAATGATGAGACATCCCATCAAACTCTGTGGAATGCAGCTAAGGCAGTACTCAGGGGGAAATTTATATCCTTGAGTGCATATATTAAGAAATTAGGGAGGGCAGAGATTAATGAATTGGGCTTGCAACTTAAAAAACTAGAAAGTGAGAAAATTAAAAATCCCCAGATGAAAACTAAATTAGAAATACTAAAAATCAAGGGAGAAATTAGTTAAACCGAAAGTAAAATAACTATAGAATTAATACATAAGACTAGAAGCTGTTGTTTTGAAAAAACAGATAAAATAGACAAAGTACTGGTCAATCTAATAAAAAAAAAGATAGAAGAAAACCAAATTAACATTATCAAAGATGAAAAGGGAGACCTTACCTCTAATGAAGAGGAAATTAAGGAAATGATTAAAAACTATTTTGCCCAATTATATGGCAGCAAATATAGAAATCTAGGTGATATGGATGAATATTTACCAAAATATAAATTGCCTAGATTAACATCAGAAGAAATAGAATACCTAAACAATCCCATATCAGAAAAAGAAATGAAGAAATCAAAACTATCAATAAGCACATGAGAAAGTGTTCTAAATCTCTAATAATTAGTGAAATGCAAATCAAAACAATGCTGTGGTATTACCTCACACCTAGCAAATTGGCTAACATGATAGTAGGGGAGAGTAATGAATGTTGGAGGGGATGTGGCAAAATTGGGATATTATTGCATTGCTGGTGGAGTTGTAAACTGATCCAACCATTCTTTTTGGCAATTTGGAACTATGTTCAAAGGGCTATAAAATATTGCCTGCCTTTCAATCCAGCCATACCATTGTTGGGTTTGTACTCCAAAGAGATCATAGTTAAATAGATTTGTAGGAAAATATTTATAGCCACACGTTTTGTGGTGGCAAAAAACTGGAAAACAAGAGCATGCCCTTCAATTGGGGAAAAGCTGAACAAATTGTGGTATAT
>NW_025353293.1:0-2418 GCF_016433145.1 Gracilinanus agilis
CTCTTTCTCCCTCCCTAGTACCTCCAAGCTTTGGGATGTATTGGCATCAGTATTGCCATCCTGTGCCTGACACATCTCCTCCTTTTCCCTCCTGGGGGCCAAGGCTTTAGGATGGAGTTCGTTAGAGGCTGAAGCCTCCATACCATTCTTTTCAGAAATCTTTGGGAGGCTAACAGGGGTCTGGATGAGTCACTGAGGGAGTGTGAGTTCTGGCAGCCAGGAATAAGTGATTCCATTCAGAACCCCCGGCATTTTCCTTTTGCTCCTGAAAGGAGAGATTTCTGTTGCTGCCCCAGCCATGTGTGTTCCACATTGGAATTCCAAATGCCAAGGAGGCCCAATCCTCCCCTTCTGTTTGTCCTCAGCTTCAGAGGCAACGTGGAGAGATATGGAATCAGAGGAATCAAATCCTCGCTTGGAGCTTCTGTTTCCTTATTTGTAAAATAAGAGGGTTGACCAAAAGGCCCCTGTGCATAGGGAGCCATGGATGAACAGTTGCTGAATTGGGTGTGTTGTGTGGTGGGTGTGTGGGGTGTTCAGGGAGATCTCGCTCTCTGGTGTGAGGGTTTGCTGAGCTCTTCGCAGGGCAGCTCATCCACTTTGGGGTCCGCCTGGTGTATCCAGCTCCCACCTGTGGCTCCAAGAAGCTGTAGCACACACAGTGGCCACAGCCTGGAAGAACTCTCATGGCAGACAGGCCAAACCAGGATGAAGGTAACCAAGACTCAAACCTGTCAGTGAGTTGGGGCAGCGTTCCAATGGCTCGGAAGGCGGCCGAAGCAGGCACTGGGGAGCACGGAGAGCTTGGTTCAACATGGAAGAAGCCAAGCATCCACAGAATCCTGGGCATCTCTAGTCATCCTGATTTTTGTGTCTCCACTGGACTCGAATGATTCTGGAAGAGAGACTCGTGAGGCCGATGACTTTGTGAGACTTCGCCTCACTTACGGCCAATTCGTTCGAGAGTCATTGGTCCTCTTAGAAAAAGAAAGGACAAATAACAATATTGGATGGTGGCCTCTGAGTCAGGGAGGTCCAGGTTCAGGTCCTGCCTCTAATACTGTAACTTCTCTGGCCTCAGACAACTAACTGCCTGAGACACTAACTTTCAGAACGGGGGGCCAATCTCCTGGCCTGGGAGTTCTCTACACTAAATCCCCCAAGAGGTCTGTGCACACACACAGGCTATCTGACAGAGGTGCTGTCCTCATATCTAGAGATCTACATCTGAAAATTACAGTCAGGAACAGGAAAGAAAACCCGAGCTCTGCAGAAAAGGGACAGACGAGCCAAAGGGATGGTACCACTGCTTGGTGCTCCTTGGGATGGATAGGAAAGTCAGAACCAAGAAGTAAGAGAGGAGGTAGAGCTGCTCAACTCTAATTGGGCTTCTTTTTGCTCTTCCGAGGAGAACGGCCTCAGGGAGGGAGCCGATAGAAGAAACAGAGGGAGAGGTGAGGCCCAAGAGTTGGCCAAGGGAAGCATCAGAAAGCTGCCAACTGCCCTTGAGGAGCTCAGGTCTCCAGGAGCAGGCAGACCATGTCTTCAGGCAATGAAAGAAATGTCCATCGTGATTCTTGGGCCACTCCGGGCCATCTCTGAAATCGATCCATCAGTTAATCCATTATGCTCATCCCCATAGTCTCTGTGACTGGCACAGCGTTGGCGCTTAACGATTTCCTGTTCTTTGATTGATTTCTGGGTTGGCTTTCCATAGGAGGGTACTGCTCTCAAAGGGAAAAAATAATTATATCTGGTTGAATTCTGTGACCACTTTTGAGGTGACTCAGATGTTTGATGAATCAGTTTTCTTGGCCCATCAGCCAAGGTGATTCATAACATACACTTAGACTCAAAAAAGACATTTCTTACATTTGGACTCATGTTCCAGGAGAGCAATTCCCCTGCACATTGCTTAAAAGACTCAGCAGAGCAACGTTGGGCTTTAGGACAAATATGGCTGAGGAGAGGCAATATCGGCTCTCTTGGCTATCTTGAACACATCGTTTTTCTTTTCCCAAAGTTGCTTGGCATTTAGCATGAGGTTAGTAATTAAGTCTGGGGCTCTTCTCATGCTTTTCTGTCTTCTTTTAGCTCCCATCACGTTCTTATTCTTCAGGTTCAAATCTTAAGACTCTTCTCTCACCCCTCAATCTCCCCTCCACAGCCTGAGTTGAGAATGCATTGATTCTAGTCCCCTTCCCTTCACTCATGCCCTCATCACCCTAGATCAGGCCCTCATCCCGTGTTACCTGGACCATTGTAAAAGCTTCAGAGTTGTCCCCTTGCCTCTCCCCTTCGCTATTCGATGTCACCATCCACAGCTGCCCAAGGGAGCTTCCTTTAAGCCAGACCATGTTACTCCTTTGCTCAAGCTCTCTCTCTCTCTCTCTCTCTCTCTCTCTCTCTCTCTCTCTC
>NW_025353294.1:0-9329 GCF_016433145.1 Gracilinanus agilis
ATATATATATATATATGATCATGACTGGTTCATAACAGGTTGGAACACATGACTATCATATGGTAATGGAAAAGTATATCTTGCTCCACAAAAACACACCAGAACCTCTATATCTGGATATCAATTCATGAACCTGAGAGGATATGGAAAGGGACATTTGGGTGAAGACAAAGAGGTAGTATCATTACAGGCATATGATACATACCTCATAGTCATCTGGAAGATAGAGCTGATGCAAGAGAGAGAATAGTCATGGGGAATTCCAGCATCCAAATACAGGACTGAAGAATCAGAAAAATTTTCAACTTGCCTCAGTGACAATTTTGTATTACAGTAGATAGGAAAAATGAAGAGGTAAATTACTGTTCTGAACTTAATTAAGGAGGATTTGGTTCATGGAAATTTTGGAGAATGGAAGAATCTAAAGATTTAAATGTGGTAATACAGGGAGTTCTCTGATGAATTCAGATCTAAAAATCACATATACAAAGTATCTAAAAAGTCTTAGTGCAAATTTAAGTTTAAATTGTTTGAAAGAGCACATAACCAGAGATAAATATAGCAGTGGCATGAAACTCAGAGAATAGGATTAAAAAGTTCCGGATGAACTGAGGCAGGCCAATAAGTTATAATAAGGGCAAGGTTAATGACCATTTTCATTGAGATAGTCTCTTAAGATTTATGAAGCTCTCACCTCCTGTATAGCAACTCTGTGAGGCAATTAGTTCACGGACAACTTTGTAAAGAAGATTCTACTTTGAAAATGACCTTCATCAAGATGAGATTTTTACATCTTTCAAAATTTCTCTTATGAGTGAATTACTAGAAATACCACTGTAAGACTGCAGGGTCTAGAGGAGGACTATGAAGGTGAGAAGGAATCTAGATACTATGATATATAAGGTATAGTTGAAGGGTGTGACCATGTTTAGCTAGGAAAAAGTAAAAAACAAAGGACAGAGACATGATCACTATCTTCAAGGACTTGAAAGCAGCCAGGTGGCATGGTAGATAGAATACTGGAATGAGTGTCAGAAAGACTTGAGTTTAAATTCTGCCTCAAGTGCTTATCAGTTGTGTTACCCTAACCAAGTCATCTAACTTCTCTTTATCTCAGGTTCTTCATTTGTAAAATGGAGATAATAATAGTACCTACCTTAGAAGTTGTGATGATTAAGCAAAATATATGTAAAGTTCTTTGCAAACATTAAAGCATTATATATTATATAAATATTAGCTATCATTCTGCAACAAAACATATGGAAGCAGAAGAAGATTTCTTTTGGGTTAGTCTATAGGGCATGACTATGGCCAGTTTATAGAAATTAATGAAAAGCAAATTTCAGTCCCAACTATAGAAGAGCTGTTTAACAACTTGTTTATCCTTCATTTTCAAAAAGGACCAATGATATCAAGAGGTGTTATCTTAACTCGTGAGTGAATAGGATTTAAGTGAGACAGAGTTGCACAGTCACCAGTCTCACTCTTCTACTGTCATTGGCAAGATAAAAGTCAGGATGACTGGTGATGGCCTGGGATGCAGTGGATAACCTTGGCTTCTTTGATGTCTGACCAAGCTCTAAGTGCTCCACATTGCCTGCTTCAGCCTCCTTCATGGCACTGGGACAAATTGATCTTATCTGTTCATTCTACTAGGGAAAGTCTTTACATCCTTGGGGTAGATACCTCCCCCTTCCCAGCTCACTGACAGGTGTGAGGACTATTGGTTACCCTCGATCTGATTTAATGTAATTACCAGAATGTAGCCACCATGCATGCTACAGTTTTTTTGAGCCACAAGTCTATAGTTGAGTGACAAGTAGACACCAAAGGTGGATGATCAGCTCTGAAAAGGGCTGGGCAAGCCTTCACACCAGACGTGATAGTCCTCCTGAAACACTCCATATACCAATGTTTAATAACTAAGCTTTCCAACTATGGAATAATAATCATATCACAGGAATTCTTCAGGGCAAGGCTGGACGTCCATTGGTCATAAGTCTAGAAGAAGGGATTTCAGCACTGGGAGAGCAGCTGGATCAAGTTCCACAATGCTTATCAAACTGATGTGTCACGAAGGAGTAGCGACCAGAGATACTTTGAACATACTGAGGGAATGTGCGATGTCACATACATAACGTTACCACCACCTCTTCCTTCCTTGTGTTTTTCCTTTTCTTTAGCTGCATGTGATGTTGGTTGGTTAAAATGTTAATATTGTCTAGGGGAGTTAACACTGGACTGAAACTTATTTACAAAACACTATCAATGGGGGAGATCACTTGAAAAGGGCTGGTACATAGAATTATAGGGTAGGAAGACTTTCGCACAGGCATGATTGGCATGCACAGGCATGAGTAAGATGAAGAGAAGGGCAAAGTGGAATAAAATAAATGATTGATTGGTGGTAGAATTAAGATATGTGGATGACTCATAGGAACTCAATTACCCTAAAGCCTTTCCTTTTTTGCCTTTTCTAAAGACAGACATGAGAGAAAATAAGACAAAATAATGGTTACAATAGGTCTAGAAGATAGAATACTATGTTGGAAGATGAAAAGTGGAAGATTTTGACTTGACATAAGGAAATACTTGCCTAAACCAGTTATCTGAAAATGGGATAGGTTGCCTTAAAAGGTAGAGGGTTCACCTCTCAGTAGAGAGAATTTTTAACTCTCCAAACAGAGGGAATTCTTTTTATTTTATTTTATTTAAAATTTTTATTTTGAATATTTCCCATAGTTACATGTTTCATGTTCTTTCCCTCTTCCCCAAACCCTCCTAACCCCCCTTAGCTGATACACAATTCCACTGGGTTTTACATGTATCATTGATTAAGACCTAATTCTATATTATTGACAGTTGGACTAGAATTATCCTTTAGTGTCTACATCCCCAATAATATCCCCATCGGCCCATGTGTTCAAGCAGTTAAAACAGAGGGAATTCTTGTTCAGGTATGGATGGTAGTAGATGGCCACTGGGATTCCTTCCAACTTACACCTCTTTTTGAAAGTATTATAAGACAATAAAATCAGGCTATCTACAGATATAGAAAAGCTAGACTTCAGCTAAATATCTGACAAAAATCACTCATTATGTTTTCTGTGAATAAGATGAAGAAATGATAGTACAGTTAGATGGAAGGAAGGAATAAAGTAGTCAAGTGTGTATTAAGTGCCTACTATGTGCTTTATGGTTCACAAATGTCTCATTTGAGTCTCAAAATGACCCTGTGAGGTAGTTGCTATTATTATCTCCACTTTACAGTTGAGAAAACGGTGGTTAAATAACTTCCCCTGGGTCACATAGTTAGTAAATATCTGAGATGATATTTGAATTACAATTTTCCTGACTCCAGGCCCAGAGCTCTATCTACCACATCACCTGGCTACCCATTACACATAGAAAGAGATTAATAAATGCTTGATGACTAACTGACTCAAGGACAGAACGAAGGGGTTCAACTAGATGGCTTCTGGACTTTCTTCCAAATGTAGATCTATGACAAGTAGGCAGATTAGGGATAAAAACAAAGAACCTTTCTCCCTCTGTCTCTGTCTCTCTCTGCCTCTCTGTTTCTGTCTGTCTCTCTGTCTGTCTCTGTCTCTTTCTTTCTCTCTCTCTGTGTCTCTGTCTTTCTGTCTGTCTCTGTCTCTGTCTCTAACAGTTGGAATTTAAAAATGTAAAGTAGTCAGTTCCAGATTCCTGGAAATGTTTAAATAGAAGTCAGATGCTCACCTATCAGAGAAGCTATAAAGAAGTTTCCTGTTTATAATGGAAAGTTTGAGGGCCTGATGCCACTGATGGCACCATGGATAGAGCACCAGGTCTGGAGTCAGGAGAACCTGGGCTAAAATATGGTTTCATATACTTTCTTGCTGTGTGACCCTGAGTAAGTCACTTATCCCCAGTTGCCTAGCCCTTGCCCTCCTGAATTAGGGTTGTTACTAAGACAGAAGATGAAGATTTAAGAAAAAAAAAGTTTGATTAGATGGTCTCAAAAGTGTTTTCAACTCAGATTCTACCAAAACAAGAGCTGATTGATTTTTACTGACAGTCAGTCAACAAGCCTTTATGAAGTGCCCACTATGTACCAGGCACCACTGTGTTAAGAGTGGAGCCTCAAAGTCTTTCAGCTCTTGTGGAACTCAGGTCTAATGGGAGAGACAACATGTAAACAGCAATGTGTACAACCAACCTATAAACAGGCTAAGTTGGAGATAATTAACAGAGGAAGACATTAACATTGAGAGAGATTGGGGAGGGGCAGGTAGGTGGCTGAAAGGATTGAGTGTCAGGCCTAGAGCCAGAAAGTCCTGGGTTCAAATCTGACCTCAGATATTTCCTAGCTTCTATGGCCTTGGGCAAGTCACTTAACCCCCATTACTAGCCCAAGTCTTCTAGACTCCATGTCTAGCACTCTATCCACTGTGGTACCTAGCTGCCCCTAATCTAACCCTTTCTTTAAAAAAAAAAAAAAAAGAAAAGAAACTGGGTGGCTCAGTGGATCGAGAGCCAGGCCTAGAGATGGGGGGGTCCTGAGTTCAAATCTAGCCTCAGACACGTCCTAGCTGTGTGACCCTGGGCAAGTCACTTAACCCCAATTACTTCTCCCTTACCACTCTTCTGCCTTAGAATCAAAACACAGCAATGATTCTAAGACAGAAGGTAAGGGTTAAAGAAAAAAATAAAAACAAAGAAATTGAGGCTCAAAGATTAATTTGTTCAACCAAGTTCTTATAGGTCAAAAGTAGCAAAAGTGAGATTTGATCTCAAGTGTATTGATTCGAAATCTATTGGTCTTGCCACCATACTGCCTCTGGGCCCTTAAGAGTCACTTTAAATCTGAATGTTACCAAATTACAAAGAATAATCTCAAAGAAATGCTTTTAGATTATTTTTTTACAAAAATGAATAATGCGGAAATAGGATTTGAGATGATATATGTATAACCCAGTGAAATTACTTATCAACTCCAGGAGGAGGGAGAAAAGGGAGGAGGGAGACAACAAGAATCATGTAACCATGGAAAAGTAATTAAAAAAAAGAAAGAAATGCTTTGAGAAAACACACTTTGCTCATCACCCTGCCCATTGCAGAGGTGAGAAGTCCACATCTTTTCTTTTTTGGTCTTTCTGATTGGTTGACATCTTTTTCATTTAAAAGTATTGTTCAGGATGACTTCTTGGGATTGGCAATGAGGAGAAATATAGGAGGAATAGGTGATACAAAAACAAAAGACGTCAACAAAAATTGTTTTTAGCGTCGTTTAACCTCTAATAGCGTCAACTTCCTTATCTGTAAAATGGTCATAATAAGCATTATACCTCAAAGCATTATTGTGAGGCTCAAATGAGAGAATGGCTGGAAAGCTTTGTAAACCTCCAAGTGTTATATAAATGTCAACTCTGATTATTGTTGCCAAGATTTCTCAAGATGCAAGTCAATTATATTAAAAAGAACAATGAAGAATTTCCATGGAAAGCTGAAGCTTATGTTCACATTTTTTGAACAAACAAGGCTTAGGTTTTCTGGGAAACTTCAGGCCTTGGGGAAGTGGCAATGAGGCTTGCCTGCCCCAGCTCCAACACCCAACCCATCTCTCCATGTAGTTGGTAGGCACTGGGCTATTTTTCACATGCCAAGAGCTCTCCACCATTTTTTGTTGGCTCGTTAAGAGCTATTTGCTTAGTGTTGTTTGACCTCCTACAGCAAATGCCTCCCTCTCATTTTTCTTTCTTAAAGAGAAAGTTGGCTAAAATGAATTGGGCAGCGAGACCTCCCAAGGGCAAGCCTCAGGAAGTAATAACGCTTTATTTTGGCTTTTTGGTCCTCAGAAGCCCCTCCTATTTATTTACAGGAACAAGACAGGAAAAGTGTCCTGCTCCCTGGGCCTTCCTCTAGGCCTTCAGCTGTGCTTCTGCTAAGATCTAGGGGGAGAGCAGGATGATTTGCATGGAACTGGACCTCCCACTGTCCCTTAAGCTTGCTTCTAGGCTGCTCCCTGGCAACAGCTCCCAGCAGTGGGACCAGAAGAGGAAATCTCCATGGTGACAGGTGATATTGTGGCATAAACACTTCCCTCAGAGGACTATAGATGAGACAGCGGCCCCTCCACCCAGGGCGGCTACCAGGCATTATACTGCCTCGTATAAACACTGAGTGAGCTCCCCTCAACTGATTTCCCCACCTTTTCCTCTTTGCCACCCATCCTACCTCGAACCCCTGCCTGACTGCCCCACCGACTACTAACACCTCTGCCTTACTTCCTCCCTTGTCCCTTCACCTAAAGTCAGGGCTGGAAGGGACCAAAGGGGTCATCTAGTGCAATTCCTTCATTTTAGAGGTGAAGAAAGAGAATCAGAGATAAGGGACTTGCACAAGGTCACACAGCTTGATAGTAGGCAGGCCTGAGATTAGAACTTAGGTCACCTGATACTCCAATGATCATTTAACTGAGGCAGACAGGGATAAGAATATACCATTCTTCCTTCCATCGGAGGCATCAGCTGGGTGAGGGATGCCTGAATGGGGAGTGACTACTAGGTTTAAAGGAAGACTCCCTAAGACTTTTTAAGGCAGCTGGGCAACCCAGTGGATGTGTTAGCGCCGGACCTAGTCAGGAAGACTAATCTTCCCTAGTTCAAGTCTGGTCTCAGCTAGTAGCTGTATGACTCTGGGCAATTCATGTAACCCTGTTTATCTCATCTGTAAAATGAGCTGGAAAAGGAAATAGCAAGCCATTCCAGTATCTTTGCCAACCCCTCCCCCCCCAAAAGGGGTCATATAAAGAGCCAGAAACAACCCAACAACAATAACCAAGACCCATCTCTGTTCAAAAGACTCACGTTCTTTCTTTTTTTTTTTTCCAGCCAAACTAGCTTTCTTGCCTTTTGTATCTCCTTGCCTTTACACAGGCTTGGAAAACACTTCCTTTTCACTCTCCCTCTTAAATACCCTTCAGTTGTTCACAACGCTTTATGAATCCATTTGAGATCTTCTTGGCAAAGATATTGGAGTAATTTGCCACTTTCTTCTCCAACTCATTTATAGGTGAGGAAACGGAGGCAGACATGGATAAGTGAGTTGCCCAGGGTGACACAACTTGAAAGTGTCTGAGGTTAGATTTGAACTCCCAAAGAGATGTCTTCCTAACTCCAAGCCACTTATCTGCCCTCTTCTTTAGCTTTCCTCAAAACCCAAGGACTGCTTTCTACATGAAACTCTTCCTTATTCTTCCCTAATGCTAGTGAAACCTGAAAGTACCTTGTCTTACTTTACATGTTTTGCATGTATGTAAGTGTGCATGGAGACTCTTCCAATAGAATATAGACTCCTCTAGGACAATGACTGCTTCATTCTCAATTCATGTTTCACTTACAGTGCATGACACAGCATAGGCATTTAATAGATTCTCGTTGATTGGTTTTTGACTTTTATCTAGGCAAACTGGGTGATTATCACCTTCCTTTCCCTTCCAAGCCTCCTTACCTCCCCAAAGAACTGCTGCAAATTCTGTGCATTGTCTCTCCTCCTTTTGTCTTTGTCATGCTGGGCCCTTACTCTATCTGCCAAACCAAACAGTAGAGCCAAGCAAGGACAGTGAGTTTCCTGATCGCAACTGGTTGTGCTGGCTTAGGGTTGCCACCCCTTGCTGGTCCCTGTCTTTCTGGTGACTCATAGAGACCCACACCCAGGAGGCTTAGCTATGTGACACAGAGGGGAGCTCAAGGCAAGGGTCTGAGTTGGTCATTGGCTGTGCTCACCATGAACAAGGTCTCTTGGCTCCGTTCTTGGCCTTCTTTGTTCCCTTCTGCCTGTAGTTTCAGGGCCTGAGTGCTGAGTTGAAAGAACTCCTCATTCAGCTCATCCAGGATGTCTTCCAGCTGCCAAATCTTGCTCTAACAATAAGAGGCAAAAGACCTTATCATCCAGGTGTAGTGCTTACACTTCCATCTACTCTAGTCTTCCTAGTATTGGGCTATTTGATGACTGATTCGCAGGTCAAGAGCAATTCTTTTTTTGTTTATTTGTTAAGAGGTATTTGCTTAGTGTTGCTTGACATCCAGCAGTAAAAGCCTCCCTCCCATCTTCCTTTCTTAAAAAAAAAGGATTGGCCAAAATGAATTGGGCATCTAGACCTCTCAAGGGCAAGCCTCAGGGCACAATAATGCTTCATTTTTTTCTTTTCTGTCTTCAGCCAGGTTCTAGAAGCCCCTCCTATGTATTTATAGGAATAAGTCAGAAAAATTACCACATTCTGATGGCCTTTCCGTAGGCCTCTAGCTTTTAAAAAAATTATTTTGTTAGCCATTTCCCAATTACATGTAAAATTCTTTTAAACATTCATCAAAAAAAAATTATGAGTTCTAAATTCTCTTTCCCTTCCTTTTACCCCTTTACCTTCCTTGAGAAGACTAGCAATTTGATATCGATTATCCTCAATCAAAACACATCTCCATATTAGCCATGTTGTAAAAGAAAAGAGACAAAAAATAAGACAAAAATATAAGAAATTTTGAAGAGTTTTCTTTAATCTGCATTTAGAATTCATCAGTTCTTTCTTTGGAGGTGGACAACATTTTTTATCCTGGGTCCTTTGGAATTGTCTTGATCAGAGTAGCTACAACTCTCTCTTTGAGTATAAGAAGCCCACTCTACACCAGCTCAGTATTTCCCTGATGTTTTTTGTGTGACACGGCATACATGTTATCAATGAGGAGAAATATAACCAGATGGAGAGGAGGGAGAGTCTTATAGGAAAGTCAGAGATAATAGATGTCCATCTGAAATGCTGTCCTGGTACCCAGTTAGGTAAGACCTAGGAGAAAGCCCTCAGTTTATAAAGAGCCCCAGTGGAGTATTTCTGGGAAGACAGGGTCAAGAAGAACATGTGATGGAATCTACATCATTGGTGCATGGGGCCATTGCACTGAGAAAATCACCAGTCCAAAGGAGTGTTTTGTTATATGCAATTTCAAAGATCTGAGTGATGATTGATGACAATAGTGACCCTGTAAAGTAGGCAGTGCATGAATTTTTAGGCTCATTTTATATATTGGGAAACTGAGGTTCAGAGAAAGAAGGCAATGTCATTAAACTAATATACTTAGTAAATGTCAGAGCCAGTATTTGAACCCAGAGCTCTTAATTCCAAAAATAGTGCTCTTTCACAAAATAGTAAGAATAACTTATCTGGAATTTTTAAGTTGATAAAGTTCTTTTTTCCCTTCCTCCGTCTCTCCCTCCCTCCCTCCTTCCTTCCTTCCTTCCTTCCTTTTTCCTTCCTTCTTTCCTTCCTTCCTTCTTTCCTTCCTTCCTTCCTT
>NW_025353295.1:0-9734 GCF_016433145.1 Gracilinanus agilis
TATATATATATATATATATATATAGTTTTTTTATGTCAAAATTGTAATAATACAATTTAGGCAAAGTGCTTTTCGGTGGAGGCATCTGAAGAAGGAGTTAACAAAGTTAACCTGTGCATTGTCTTTATGAATGGAGCTGACCTCTTCCTCTTGGGACCTTGAATAGTAGTTTACTTGTACCCCTCATGTAGTATTTATCATGTGCTATCTTGGATGATAGTTATTGAAATATTTGTTTGTACTCTCATCCTCAAGACAAGGAATGATTCTTTATATTTTATTTATTTACTTATTTTAATAGAGGCAGTAAGGTGGCATACTGAATAGAGCACTGAGCCTGGAGGGAAGACCTGAGTTTATATCAGTACTAACCATGTGTCCCTGAGGCAACTCACTTAACCTTTTTTTTTTACTTCAGTTTTCTCATCTGTAAAATGGGAATAATAATTACTCCTACTCCCAAAATGGTTGTGTGGATCAAATGAGATAATATTTGCAAAGCATTGAGCACAGAGTCTGACATATAATAGGTTCTACATAAATTCATATTTCCTTCACCTTCTTTCCACTTAATCTTCTTTTAAATGTTTCCTAGATCTTATGATATTTCATACTGTGTAAGTTCTTATCATGTTTAATATTATTTTTGGATGATAACCTGTAATGAGATTGAATAGTCATTTTATTGGAAGCTGAGCAAACATTTATTAAACATCTACTTACATACCACACACTTTATTAAGCACTTTATAGATATTATCTCATTGTATCCTCACAACAATCCTGTGAAATATCTTCTATTATTATCCTTATTCTAGAGTTGTGGAAACTGAGGCAGAAGCTGTACTGGATCTCAGTTTTTCCTGACTTAAAGCCAAGTGCTCTAGATATATTGATCATCTTTTTTAGATTACATTATATTAATTACATTAATAGAAAGACGTCCAGAGGAGACTACAAATATAATATTGTGTCTATTTTAGAATATCACATTTTATAGAAGAGACACTGAAAAACTGGAGGTTCCCAGAAGAGAACATATAGATGATATAGGAACTTGAACCCATATCATGTGAAAATTAGTTAATGAAATGGAAAATGTTTTTATTACAGAAGATATCACAGTGTGGAAGACTTGCTACCTCTATTAAGATACTTGAACCATTTCCCTGAAGTAAAAGAATGATTTTTTTTTGATGAGCTCCAAAGGGCATAATGATCATAGTTAAACTGGGTTCACATTTTGACTCAAAAAAGAGAGGAGGGTGGAACTACCCAATAATGAGAATCAAATAAAATGAATTGTTTCTTGGAATAATTAGAGGAACACATGATGAAACTATGAGTTGTGCCAGTGAGTAGTTGATTCAATATAACAATTATTAATATTTTTTATGTTTACTATATATACTTATTAGTACCTATTGTTCTAGCTAAAGAAGATACAATGACAAAAATTAAACAGTACCTGCCTCATTGGGTTTATATTGAAAAATGTACAAAAATCCACTTAACATAGTGCATAGATTGAAGACAAAGAAAAGATAAGCAACATTTGGTGAAAATTTCAGGTAGCAACCTAAAAACAAAATGATCAGAAAAAGTTTCATGGAAGCGATGGCACCTAAGCCAATCTTAGAAGGTATATAAGAATACTGAAATGCAGGAACAAAAGGAGTGTGAATTCCAGATATAAAGTGTAACTTGTACAAATGCTAGAAAATACAAAATAGCATGGTGATAGTTTAGGGAAGAGCTAGTAGTCTCTGTATGCTGGAATATACAAAATCTAAACAGAACTAATGTAAAACAAGTCTATAAAGGCATGAGGTATGTTAGAAAGAGCTTTAAAGCCAAGCTAAGAATTTAGTTTTTTGTCCTATAGTCATTATGGAACCATTGAAGGCAGGCCTTTACATTAGAAGGATAATTTTGGGAGTTAGATGTTGAAAATTTGAGAAAAAAGACTGACGCAGGGAAATCCTGTAAAAGATAGTCACAATTAGTTAAAAGGTGATAAGGGCTAGAATCAGAATAGTGGTCATGATATTTGAGAGTAGGGGACTGAATGGAGAAGTTTCATGGAGATTGAGTTTATGAAAACCAAAAAATTATGGAATATACATTGGGTGAAAAGGAAAGGAGAGTCAAATATGCTTTCTGAAATTTAACCAAGGGACTGGGAGGTTGGGTAAAATTGAAAGTAGACAGAAATTTGATCATAAATTTTGAACAATGAATGCAATCTTGAATATATTTGAACATCAAAAGATGATGTCTAAGAGTCAAGGGAAGAATTTTAGTTCAAAGGAGAGAATGGGGCTAGATATATAGAGTTGGCCAGAATTTGCAAAGAGATAATTATGGTAGGAGAGGATGTGATCACCACGGGACACAGTAGAAAATAAGGTACAAGGAGCAGCTATGTAGCTTAGTGGATACAGTGTTAAGCCTAGAATTGGGTGGACCTGGGTTTAAATCTGGACTCAGACATTTGCTAGCTGTGAGACCCTGGGCAAATCCTTTAACTCTACACACACACACGTGTGCATGTGTGTGTGTTTGTATGTCTGTGTGTATGTGTATGTGTGTGTGTGTGTGTGTGTGTGTTAGATATTTTGAAGGCTTGAAGAAGAACATGGTGATGAGAAAATGGCAGTTGTGTTTATAGAAAACTTTCTATGAGGCTGGCAATGAAAAAAGCTATGGTACAAACAGTTGAGGAGAACATGTAAAGAATTTATTTTTGTTTTTCTTTTTTTTTCATCATTTGATATATCAGATCAGGTTTCTAGGCAACAGAGAAAAATTGAAGAGATAAAGAGAGAATGAAATTCAGAAACATGGAAGATACAGTAATTTTTAAAAAATCTTTATTTTGAATATTTTCCCATAGTTACATATTTCATGTTCTTTCCCTCTCCCCCAAACTGCCCTAACCCCACCTTAGCCAATGCACAATTCCACTGGGTTTTACAGTAAGTTTTTAAGAATGGAGAAGTAGACAAATGGCAAAAGTGAAACATTAATCTTTAGCAAAGGAGAAGGACTTCTCTTTTCTTTTCCTTTTTCTTCTCATCTTCCCCTTCATTAAATTTTTTTGAAAAAGTTTTTCCATGGTTACATGATTCATGTTCTTACACCCCCTCCACGTAACACCACCCCCACTCCCGGTAGCTGATGCATATTTCTACTGGTTTATTCATCTGTCATTGATCAAGGCCTATTTCCATATTATTGATAGTTGTAATTGGGTGGTCATTTAGAGTTTACATCCCAAATCAAATCTGCATCAACTCATGTGTTCAAGAATTTGTTTTTCTTCTGTTTCCACTCCTGTAGTTCTTCCTCTGAATGTGGGTAGTGTTCTTTTCCATAAATCCCTCAGAATTATCCTGGATCATTGCATTGCTGCTAGTAGAGAGGTCCATTACATTTGATTTTACCACAGTGTATGAATCTCTGTGTACAATGTTTTCCTGGTTCTACTCCTTTCACTCTGCATCAATTCCTAAAGGTCATTCCAGTTCTCATGGAATTCCTCCAATTTTTTATTCCTTTGAGCAAAATAGTATTCCATCACCAGCATATACTACAATTTGTTCAGCCATTCCCCAATTGAAGGCCATCCCCTCATTTTCAGGTTTTTTTCCACCACAAAGAGCGAGGCTATAAATGTTTTTGTACAAGTCTTTTCCCCTATGATCTCTTTGGGGTACAATCCCAGCAATAGTATGGCTGGATCAAAGGGCAGGCATTCTTTTATCACTCTTTGGGCATAGTTCCAAATTGCCATCCAGAAAGGTTGGATCAGTTCACAACTCCACCAGCAGTGTATTAACGTCCCAATTTTGCCACATCCCCTCCAACATTGATTACTCTCCCCTGCTGTCATTTTATCCAATCTGTTAGGTGTGAGGTGATAGGTCAGAGTTTTTTGATTTGCATTTCTCTAATTATTAGAGATTTAGAACACTTTCTCATGTGCTTATTGATAGTTTTGATTTCTTTCTCTGAAAATTTTCTATTCATGTCCCTTGCCCATTTATTTATTGGGGAATGGCTTGATTGTTTTGTGCAATCGATTTAGTTGCTTGTATATTTGAGTAATTAGACCTTTGTCAGAGTTTTTTGTTATAAAGATTTTTCCCCAGTTTATAGTTTCCCTTCTGATTTTAGTTGCATTGTTTTTGTTTGTTCAAAACCTTTTTAATTTAATGTAATCAAAATTATTCATTTTACATTTTGTAATTTTTTCTAACTCTTCATTTTAAAATCTTTCCTTTCCCAGAGATCTGACAAGTATACTATTCTGTGTTCACCTAATTTTCTTATAGTATCCTTCTTTATATTCAAGTAATTCATCTATTCTGAATTTATCTTGGTGTAGGGTGTGAGATGTTGATCTAAGCCTATTCTCTCCCATATTGTTTTCCAATTTCCCTAGCAGTTTTGGTCAAATAGTGTATTTTTGTCCCAAAAGTTGGGCTCTTTGGGTTTATCATACACTGCTTTGCTGAAATCACTTACATTGATCCTCCCTTCCATCTCTTAGCCCATATTGTTTTGATGACTACTGCTTCATAGTATAGTTTAATAACTGGTACTGTTTTCCTAAGAAAATTTCCTTTTCCTAAGAGGAAGTATTTTTTGTTCTGTGAAGAATAAAATAATCATCAGTCAATAGAAGAAACCTAGTTTACATTTATTAGCAAAAAATATAACACAGTTGATACTTACAGTTCTTGTTTGATCTGGAAAGAAGGAGGTACTCATAGGTCATTCAACTGAAGTTGTCTTAGTTGTATCATAAAAATAAAATAATTGAGGATACTCCAACACTTAGCTTGAGTAGCTAATATAAAAAGCAAGATATGGTGGTTGACATGGAGACATGGTCTTGGGACATTCATCACCATTTCCACATGGAAGGGTCTTTAATGTACTAAGGTAACTAGATAATGTTAAAATGATCAGAGACAACTAGGACACTGTCTAGGAGAGTGATGGTTGAACATTTTAGAGATGAAGTGCTGGTCCCTTTCCCAGATAGAGTGCTGTTCCACTCTCTGAGACTGTGTGGGATGTCCCTCCCCTACACAGTGCCAGGCATGCCCACCCTTACCCCACACAGGGGAGTTAGAAATCAGTCCCATTGGGCCATTTGGTGGAAGGGCAGGTAAAGTGAAGCATGTCTTCAGTGAGTATAGAGAGGAGGAGGGGAGTGGCCTGAGTGTTCCACTCCCCTTCAGCTCTGTTGCCTGTGAGCTGCCCACCTTACCCACTGTGAGCTCCCATTGGGCTACTGGGCAGAAGGGTGGTTGATGTGAAAAAATGTCATCAGGCACTGTAGAGAGGAGGGATGGAGCTGCTCCACCTGAGTCCCTCTGCCTTTCTAGTAATGAACTGGGGAGGTGGCGGTCCTATCACTCCACTGAAGATTGAGTTTTTAGTGGATCTAGTTAGAAGAGTTTCATCTCTTCCTTTGGCAGAATTTAACAATTTAGTAGTAATAAGAGAAAAATATATAGTGGCCTAGAGCCAAGGATTAGCATAGCATTAATGGCAAGAAGGTAAGGGAGTGCAAAACAGAATATGGTGTCTCAGTGATTTTGTAGAATATACAATCAAGCCTGTGAAGTACAGAAAATTAAGTTATACTAAACATTAAATACTAGGAGGAGGAAAAGGTATGGATGGAACATCCAAAGATCAGAGTGAGGATGAAGAATGGGTTTAGGAGGAAAAACAATAAAGGAAAAGGAGAACTAGGACACTGTCTAGGACAGTGATAGTGGACCTTTTAGAGATGAAGTGCTAGCCTCCCTCCAGGGGGAAAATTTTGATCAGGTAAGTGGATTTTAGAGTTTGACATGGAGGCTATATAGTTTAGGTATGATGATGAAGGTGTGACCATCAGTGTAAGTTGGTTATGGTAGATAGAGGAGAAGGTAGACAAGGAAAGGAATGACCTGAGAAGCAAGTCTTTGAAGGAATGCCAACAGAAATATTGTAGGGCCTAAGCCCATAGGAAGAATTTCGGATAGAAAGGAAGACATTTAGCTCAGAAAAAATTCGTTGTTACAGGAGAGAAAATGTTTTGATAGTTAATAGAGAACTATAAGCCCCAGGAAATAGGGAAATAGACAGCTGGAGTAATTTTCCAAGGAAAAGACATTATCGAGTGATGGGCAATAGAGGAAAGATATGAAAGTAGAAATTTGGAGTAAAGATAATTATGGAAGTTCTTCCTGGCCTGATGTGTGTGTGTGTGTGTGTGTGTGTGTGTGTGTGTGTGTGTGTGTGTGTTTGTAGGTCTACATGATCTCTAAGGTTTCATCCTACTGCAGATTCATCAAACAATTTGTGCCAAATATTGTGCTACATACTAGAAATAAAAAGTCAAAAGGAAAACAGGCCCTGACATCCAGAAGCTTACAATCTATCAGAGAAGATCACAATATATATGAACAAAATACATGTCAAACAAATTCAAGGTGATATTTTGGGGTGGGAGGAGGGTCCTATAAATAAAAACCCTCATGAAACCTCATAGTATTCAATTTCTGGATTGTTTCATTGGTTCCATTTCCACATCAAAGGATAGAGACACATTTCTACAACACTACTAAGAGCAATTTCTTTCCATTATGGCCTTAATTAACAGTCATTAGAACTTTTCCCATATGCTGTGTTGTTGTGAAATATTACAAATGAATGCAGCTCCACTGATAGTCAAATTAATATTTTATGCAAGAGAGATATCACTTCTCACTCACTGTGTGACCTTGGACAAATAATTTAACTTTTTTGAGATTCAGTATTCTCATTTATAAGATAAGCAGGTTGACTATATTAGCAATAGAATGGGCTGCCTTGGGAGGTAGTCAGCTCCCTTTCTTTGGAAGATTTTGTAAGCATTTATTGGCCATTTGCTAGATATTTTGTAGATGGGAAATCTGTTTTTAATTGAATTGTTATTCTGAACTTAATTAGAGAAATTAAAACAATTCAATAAACAAAGAATATAATTGCATATAAAATCACAAACTCCTGCTAAATACAGTTTGTTCTTAAAAATGTTTGTTAAATTTAATAAGGTAGTAATGAAAGTATTGTGTTGGTGACCCCTTTGAACCTCTTTTTCTTTTTCTTTTTTTGATTCGTTTTTCTTTGCCTTTTAAAAGTGTTCTAGGTGTATGGAAGGGAACTCTTCTTCAAGCAGGAGTTGGACTAAATGATTTCAATACTTAAATCCTGAAACTCTGACTCGTAGTTATCTATCATCATTTCTAGTTAAAATAGTTTGTCTTTCTTTTTAGCTATTTTAGACTAACACCCTTTCACTTTTGAATGATCAGAGGGTGATGATAGCATTTGAATTTTTAGAATTTTAATAGTCTTGAAAAGTCTTATGCCCTATTTTTTTTCTATTTTGAGTCAGTCAATAAACATTTCTTAAGTACCTACTCTGTATCAGGCTCTGCGTTAAGCCTTGTGTCCAGTCTTTTGCCTGTGGCCAGATGTCAGGCTTTCCTGAAGCAAGAACAAACAAAGGCAAGAATGAAGAAAAGGAAAAGATAGTCCCTTCTCTCAAGGAGCTCATAGTATAAAGGGAGAAATATTATTAAAGTAACCATGTCTAACCCAGATATAGTGTGAATGCATTGTAGAATCAACAGAGGGAAGGTAAAAGGATTAACCATATGGAAAGTGGAACTGAGAAATGCTTCTTAGAGAAAGAAGGATTTTACCTTGGTCTCGAAGGAAACCAGAGAAGCCATTTTTTAGAGATAAAGAGGGAGAACTTTCCTGGCATTTATGACAGTCAGTGAAAATGCTCAGACCTGGGAGATAGAGGGTCTTGTTTTAGTAACAGCAAGGAGGTCTTTGTCAATGGATATAAGACTGTGGAGAGGATTAAGATATAAGATGACTAGGAAGGTTGAGGATGAGACAGATCATATATAGAGGGTTTTGAAAGTCGAATAGAAGATTTAATTTTTTTATTAGAGAGAATAGGGAACCCCTGGAATTTATTAAGAGAATGAAGTGATCAGACCTCTAATTTAGGAAAGTTAGTAGGGAGAGACGTAAGGCAGATGCCAGTCTTTTGCAATAGTCCAGGTATCCTACCTAAATATCCATCATATTTTTCTTAATTGATAGAATGATATAAAAACTGAGGGAACATCTATCTGTTGTATCAACTATCAGCTGTCCCAGGAAAACAAACAAAATATTCTTTTTTTTCTAAAAGTAAAATATTGATGCTATGGAGAGGTAAGCCTGATATTTTAAAATAACAAGAAATTTAACCTTTGAGTAAATGGTCATCTTAAGCTTTGGAGGAAACCGCTACTAAAGTGCATGCTAGATTTTTAAATAAATTCTTTCAAAAGCTAAAGAAAACAATTAAAGATAGCATCAAATTGGCCTCCCTTTTGTTCTTATTCTGAACCAAAATTAATTTTAATCTTTGGACTATTCTGTTGTTTCTGCTAACAATTTGTAATCATGAAGTTTCAGGCATGTTCCTCTTGGCTTGGTGTCCTGGTCAGTTCTGCTTTCTAATACCTACTTATTTTGTGAACAGTGGCCTATCTCATTCTCACAAGTCCTCATGGGAAAGAGTCCTATTTCACCGTCTCAGTCAGTCCTTCTATCTAGGGCCCACTGTCTGTGCTCCTGATAGAGCTATCAGATTCTGACTGCTGATTTGCCCAGCTTTCTGCCTATGCCCCTAATATAAGGATACCCTGAAGCAACATTCTGATGGCTTGTTAGAAACTACCTAATTTCTACTGCTGTACATCCCTCTTACAGACCCATCAGGTCTAGACCTCCTTCTTTTAATTATGGAAACCAGGTTCCTGAAATTCTGTAATGCTGACCCAATTCCCCCCTCTGATTTGTACTTCAGCATTTCCATTCAACCTTCCCTGTTAGTTCTATTTAATATCTTGTCCTGTACCTGGGAAGTTTGCTCTTTTGTTTCCATCCTTACCTATTCCTGGTGCTACTAATACTATTAATGGTTAAACGTTTATATAGTGCGTACTGTGTGCCAGACAGGGCATTAAACAATTTACAAATATATCAATTGATCCTCACAACAACCCTGGGAGGTAGATGCTATAATTATTCCAATTTTACAAATAAGGAAACTAAGGCAAAAATAAGTTAATTGACTTGTTCAAGGTCATAAAGATAAATGTATGAATCTGGATTTAAACTCAAATCTTTCAGCCTCCAACTCCATTTCTAGGCACCATGCCACCTAACTACCCATAATAATAAAGTAGCAGTT
Organism: Gracilinanus agilis; assembly: GCF_016433145.1. Lineage (NCBI taxonomy): Eukaryota > Metazoa > Chordata > Mammalia > Didelphimorphia > Didelphidae > Gracilinanus > Gracilinanus agilis. The sequence continues at coordinate 9,311 of NW_025353295.1, forward strand.
CAGTTATAACACTTGACTGACTAACCCGCTAGGAGTTCTGTTTCTAATCCTCTTGCTAAAACTTTGTGGCTTACTATAATAGAGTTATCATATTGCTTTATTTGTTCTTTTGATCAAATTAATAGCTTGATTCTGACCATTTCCATTCCTAAAATATTTACATTTAGTTCATTCATTTTTCTGCCATGTCTTTCTTTGTGACCTTATTTCAGATCTTCTAGGCACAGATATTGGAGTCATTTGCCATTTTCTTCTCCAAATCGTTTTATAGGAGAAGTAATTGAGGCAAATAGGGTTAAGTGACATTGTCTAGGGTTATATAGTTAGTCAGTTCTGTGTCTGAGTTTGGAGAGAGAGAGAGAGAGAGAGAGAGAGAGAAAGAGAGAGAGAGAGAGAGAGAGAGAGAGAGAGAGAGAGAGAGAGA
>NW_025353296.1:0-2089 GCF_016433145.1 Gracilinanus agilis
GAAGGAAAGGGAAGGGAAGGGAAGGGAAGGGACTTCTAGAGGCATGAGTCTCAATGGCATTTAGATGTAGACCCTTCTAGCCCCACCTTCCTTACTGGGGGACATGACCACTATTCACCACTGCCCACATCACAGATCTCTAGAAAGAGGCTTTAATAAAAGTGCTCATTTTGTGAAGCATCTGGATGGCTCAATGGATAGAGGATCAGGTCTGGAGATGGGGGTCTTGGGTTCAAATGTGACCTCAGACATATCCTGGCTGGGTGACCCTGGGCAAGTCATTTAACCTCCATTGCCCAGACACCACTCTTCTGCCTTAGAACTTACTATTGAATTCTAAAACAAAAGATCAGGCTTTCAAAATAAAAGCGCTTATTTCCATTTTATCTTATTTGTACAGAATTAATCTCCTAGACACAGTTATTTTAATGGACCTAACAATGATTCTTAACATCTAGACCAGTAACTCTGAACTATATTTTACAAAGATGTCTGTCCATCTGCCATAGCCCCCACAGCACATCCTCTTGCCCTCACTGTATCTATTCAAAGGGTTTCCAGGTCATGCTGGGCAGTGAATATTAACTCACCATCTGACCAGTATGCAAGCTTCTAGAAGGCAGAGGAGATTAAAGGGGTTTCTCTACTCCTTAATTAGCAGGAATTCTTTTATGGTTGTTGACAAAAAGGTTCCAACTGAATCAATATGTCTCCAGTTAGACTCACAAAGAAATAATGGAAAGGAAAAGTTGTATGTAAGACTTTTCTTTTTAAATTAAAAAAAAAACTTACCTTTTATCTTAAAATCAATACTGTGTATTAGTTCCAAGGCAAAAGAACAGCAGGGGGTGGGGTATGTGTCAAGTGACTTGCCCAGGGTCACACAGTTAGGAAGTGTCTGTGGCCAGATTGAACCTAGGACCTCCTGACTCTGGGCCTGGTTCTCCATTCACTGAGCTACCCAGCTATTCCCCCAATGTAAGACTTTGGAAAGGATTTAGTGTCTGGCTAAGGTGCCCAATTTGGCCCTTGATCAATTACTGCTGTATTATTATTTAATATTTCATGTCGATGTCTTATTTCCCCAGTGAGAAGTGAGGGAAGCTCTTAACTAGGCTTCCTACCCAATGTCTTGTTGTTATTCAGTCCTTTCAGTCATGTCTGAGTTTTTGTGATTACATTTTTCTTGGCAGAGATAGTAGAGTGGTTTGCCATTCCTTCTCCAGGTCATTTTATAGTTAAGGAAACTGAGGCCAACAGGGTTAAGTGACTTTTCCAAGGTCATATAGCTAGTGTCTGAGGCCAGATTTGAACTCAGGAAGAGATGTCTTCCTGACTCCAGGTCTAATGCTCCATCCACTGTGCCACAAGTCATACAGGATGTCCCAAAAGACTTAGTTCAATTTCAAGCTATTAAAGTCTATTAAAATAACTGTATACTGGAGATTAATTCTGTACAAATAAGGCATGATGAAAATGAGCACTTTTAATAAAAGTCCCTTCCTAGAGACATATGTCTTTATTAAAGCTGGGGAACTAAGTATAGCAGACACTCAAATACCTCTAGAATTAAATTATTGACTGGCCAAGAAAATCCAATATGCTATAGTTACTACTAGAAATTAAAACAAACAGCCCATTTTACTTTCAGACTATTAAAATGCTGACTAGATCTTTTGGAATTTTAGGCAACAAGAAGTTGTTTGTATTAACTTGGGTTTTCTCCCTTCCTTTGTACAGGTCCGAGAGAGGCAGCAGAATGTACCAGAAAGGGCACTGTATATGAACATCAAGTCAAGGAACATTGGACTGGAATCCTAGCTCAACTAATTGACTACCTGGGTAATGTTGGGCAGAAATTTCATCTCTCCAAGTTTCAGTAAAATGAGAGGGTTGGGTTACTCCAGAGGTAATGACTTCTTTTCTTTTCTCTCTTTTTTTCTTTTCTTTTCTTTTCTCTTCTCTTTTCTCTTTCCTTCTTTTCTTCCTTTTTTTCTTTCTTTCTTCCTTCCTTCCTTTCTTTTTTCTTCCTTTTTCCCTCCCTCCCTCCTTCCTTCCTTCCTTCCTTCCTTCCTTCCTTCCTTCCTTC
>NW_025353297.1:0-3157 GCF_016433145.1 Gracilinanus agilis
ACCCAGAGTTTAGTATAGTACCAGGCACAGGCTAGGTGCTTAATAAATGTTTTTTGACTTGATTTTATTGAACTGATTGCCATTACTTTGGAAAGCTTTATATCCTTTGCTACTTGGTCTATTTTTGTGGTAGTATTAGAGCATTATAGTCTCTCTGCTTTGATTGGTTCTATCAGTAACTATTCCACTGAAACTGATACACCAAAAACCATTTCATCTCTCAGATGATGAGGCTACTAGTCCACCACTTAGCATTAGGTTCTATACAGTGATGCCCTAATCACCTTTAAGTCTGAGCACAACTCCAGAAATTGAATTGGCCAATTTTAATGAGACAGTTTTATTCAGTTGATAATAATCCCAAACTAAACAGAATAGCTAAATAGAATTTTTTGGAAATTTTCCTTCTCCATCACAGCTTTAAATGATGGAAAAGAATAATCTTTAGAAACAATGTGTTAGGAATGAACTTTTAATATGAATATTCAGACAGTAAAATTTCAAACATCAAATAAAACTATAGTACTCAAACTCTAAAGCATATTAAATCATTTTGGTTTTCCTAATACCAAAACATTATGAGAATATAATTTTATACCTAGAATTGTTTTTTTACACTTTCATTGATGCAATGCTTTTTGTTATGTGACACATTAAATTTCCAAATATCTCTTTTATCTGCCTATTCAGTCAGTTTGCCTCACTCCCTTTTTAAGCCCTTACCTTCGGTCTCATAATAAATATTATGTATTGGTCCCAAGGCAAAAGAGCCGTCAGGTCTGGGAACTGAGGTTAAGGGTCTTGCCAGGGTCACATAGCTAGGAAGTGACTGAGGTCAGATTTGAACCTAAAACCTCCTATTTCCAGGCCTGGCTCTCAATCTACTGAGTTAAGTAGTTGTCTCCACAGTTCCACTGACCCCGACCCCACTAGCTAGCTCTTTAAACAAAGATTTAAAAAGAGGAGGTTTAAAGCAGTTCAGCAAAACCAGCTGACACATTAGTTGTTTCCAAGAGTACATGCAATATTTATACTCATAGTCAACTATCTATGAATTGAAAGGAGGATAGTATATTTTCTCCATTTTTTCTCAGAAAGTGATCTCTTATAAAAAGAAAAAAATCCAGCAAAACTACCCAACACATCTAAAAAGTTTACTGTTATATTAAGTGTTTTATATTCATAATACCTCACCTCAACAAAGAAGCAGAGGGAGGTTGGAAAATTGTGGTTTCAATAATTTTGTACTTTTTCTAAATGTATAATTATAGCAAAGATGATAAGGGGTCTTATTGGATGATATGTTTGAACCTAAAAAAACTGTCAGAAGCACAGTTTAATATACATAACTTGTTTCAGCATAGAAAGGAATGAGCATTTATTAAATGCCTACTGTGTGCCAGGCACTGTGCTAAAAATTTTACCAATATCTTCTTTGATTAGACCGGCTTGCACAAGAAGGTGGTTGACAAATTTTCAAATATATCTCAGAACATCCATTTTAAGTACTGGGTATAAATGGTTCTGATATAGAGATCTGAACTGTCAGCCAGGAGTAGTTGAGAGTGGAGCTAATTCCCTTTGGTTGCCTAGCAATAACAAGATCCTATCCTTTTAAGGAAAGGTACATTGTTGGGTGTCATCAAAGAGGCAAGGGGCAAATGGACATGAGAATTCATTTACAACTTACTATGCAATTACCAATGGGTGGTTACATGGTGCAGTAGATAGAGTGCTTAGACTGGAGTCAGGAAGGTTCATCTTCTTGAGTTCAAATCTGGCCTCAGATTCTTATTAGTTGTGTGACCCTGGGCAAGTCACTTAACCCTGTTTACCTCTGTTTCCTCATCTGCTGTTTACCTCTGTTTCCTCATCTGTAAAATGAGTTGGACAAGGAAATGGCAAACCACTCCAGTATCTCTCCCAAGAAGACCCTAAATGGGGTCATGGAGAGTACAAAATGACTGAACAACAATAACAACAAAAACAATTACTAAGAAAAAGAACCCATCCCAGAAATCACTGCAAATAAGTCCATTTCTATTAAATATAGTTAATCTTTATTAAGAATCTACAGTATTCAAGGTGAAAGGTGATTCGGATAGGAAAGGATAGAAAGTTGGACTTGGGGTGGACTGGATCTGGATCCTACCTCTGAAACATACTGTATGACACTGGGCTTTTTTTTAAAAATGTTTTTAAAATTTTAATTAAATTAATTTATTTCATTTAATTACTTTGATTTGATTTAAATATTTAATTAACTTCTTTAATTTAAAAAATTAAAAAATAAAAAATAATTTGTTTTCCTCAGTGCTGCAGGTAAATAAGAGTTCAGATTTCAGAGTAGTTACTGATCAACATTGGTGAAGGGAGTCTCCATGCTGGGTGCTCACTACAACAATGAATTTACAGATCTAAAATTAACCAAAAAAATATTCCTAGGCACTGCAACATACACTTAAGGCAGGGATTCCTCACCTTTATGTGCCACAAACTTCTTTGGCAGCCAAGTGAAGTCTTATAGACTCCTTGGAATAATGTTTTAAAATGCATAAAATATAATTCATAGTATTATTGAGGAAAATAATTATGATGAAATACAGGTATCAAAATATTTTTTAAAAACTAACAAGTTAATGGCCCAGGTTAAAAACACCCAACTGAGGGAATCTTAGAAACATCAAAATAATGAGGAGTTAAAAAAAAACAAACAACCCAAGCTTATATTAAAATAAAGACCCCTCTGGCATGATATGTTGCAATATCCTCAGCTGATTTCTGTAGCACAGTGGATAGAATGATGAACTTTCAGTCAGCAAAATCTGGGCTAGAATCCTGCCTCTGATATTTGTAGCTCTGTCACATTGGGTAAGCCATTTAACTGCCCTGACCCTCAGTTTTCTCAACTAGAATGCTAGATCTAGAAGCAGGAAGACATGATTTCAAATCTGACTTCAGATAACTTCCTAGTTGTGGGATCCTGGACTAATGACACGAAGAATTGCTCTTGGCTCAGCTTCATCATCTGAAAAATAAGATTAATATTAGCTCCTACTTCCTAAGGTTGTTGTGAGGATCAAAACGGATATTATCAAATGAGATATTATTTGTAAAGCTTTTATAAATCTTTTGTAAATAGAAATATAAATTTTAT
>NW_025353298.1:0-6489 GCF_016433145.1 Gracilinanus agilis
CCTTCCTTCCTTCCTTCCTTCCTTCCTTCTTTCCTCCTTCTTTTCTTCCTCTTTCTCTCCTTCTTTTCTTCCTTCTCCTTCTCCCTTCTTTTCCTCCTTTTCCTTCTTTTCTCCTCCTCCTCCTCCTCTTTCTCTTCCTCCTCCTCCTTTTCTTTTTTTCTTCCTCGGTCAGTGGGCCACTAGTCTGGTGATTACTTCATTTCCTGAACCTTCTTCTGCCCTGCTGCTTTACTCAAACCAAGTTTATAAAGTAATGCACGGTTGTTCTAGCAAACGTTTAACAATGAATTCCCAGCTTAAAAAAAAAAGTATGCACGCACACTTAAAAAAACAAAGCCAAAAACCCTTACTTTCTGTCTTAAGGTATCAGTTCTAAAATAGAAGAGCAGCAAAGGCTAGGCAATTGGGTTTAAAAGACTTGCCCATGGTCACACAGCTAGGAAGTTGTTTGAGGCCAAATTTTAACCCAGGTCTTCTGACTCTAGACCTGGAACTATATCCACTGTGCTACCTAGCCGCCCCTCACATACACACACCTTTAATTTTAGTCTGTGTTATTACACTTTCTTAAATCAAGACAATCAGCAGAACAATAAATCAAGTCCTGTTTTGTTAGGTGTGCTGGATTTCTGAAGTATAAATGCTCATATTGAAAATTTAACAATGGCCTCTTGCAAGCTGCCTCTAGTACAACCATGCTTAAGATCCCAGGAATAAGCTAGGACTAGTTTTCATTATTAACATTTTCTCTGCCACTTTATTATGTATAAACAATCAAGAAAATGACAAGTCAAGCTTTGATTTGTAGTAATGGCTCTTGAAAGGTCTTAGTCCCTGCTGCACTACATCCCATCCCTTAAAACTAGCTGTGTTCTAGCAAATTATTTAACTGCCATGAGGCTCAGTTTCTTCATCTATAAAATGGGATTAAAGGACCACCTTAGAGATAATTTTAGGAGATTATAGAGATAATAGAACTGTTGTATGGACCAAATTCGATGACATATGCAAAGTATCTTGCAGATTTTAAAGTGTTATATAAATTCTAGTTATTATTATGATTATTATTATTACTGCAAAAGTCTTCTAATTGGCCTTACTATATCAAGTCTATCTTAATTGTAACTTATCCTATATACCAGTGATGATGAACCTTTTAGAGACCAAGTGCTCAAATTTCACCTTCATGCTGCATGTGAGCCCCCCATCTTACCCCACACAGGGAAGGGAGGAAGAGCTCCCATTGGGTTGCTGGGCAGAGTGGTGGATGAAGTGAGGAATGTCCTCAGGTGTGGTGGAGAGAGGGAAAGGAGCAGCCCCCTCTGGCACATGTACCTTAGATTCACTCACAAGGCTATATTATATATAAAATCATTTGCCAAAATGATTTCTTTAAGTGAAAATTTGACCATGTCACTCAATTAATCAACAAACTTTGGTGGCTCCCTATTGCCTCTAGGACAAAATATAAATTCTTGTTTCTAATTTTTAAAGTCCTTCATGATCTTGCCCTAATCTACCTTTCCAATCTCACTGGATGCTATGTCTCCCCCTGAGATTATTATATCATGTCTACTGATATAATAAAAATAAGAACACTGTTAAAATTAATTTTTGGCATTAGTGGCATACCCAATCAAAATAGTAGGCAGGAAAGAGACAGAGACAGAGTCAGAGAAACAGACACATACAGACAGAGATGGAAGAGAAAGACTTTCCTCAAAGGGGAAAAAAACTGTAAGTTTGTTTTTGTACTTTTCAGTCTCAATAGCTTCAGTGAAGGGTTGGTCAGTACTATACTATACTAAAAACTTCATTTACCCAGTCTTTGGTTTCTTTTTGTTTTTGGTCTGGACTTATGATTTCATTAATGTGAACTCTCTACATTGCCACATTCCAGTAGAAATTCCTTCCACTTTTGAAGCTTAACAACTCATGTCTAATTTATAGGCTTTGAGTTTTTTTTGTGGCTCTGACTTGTCCAAGGCCACCCACCTACTAATCACTAGTGACCAAACTTGAGCCTAGTGGTACAGTGGAAAAGACTGAGAGTCAAAGACTCTGGGTTCAGATCCCATTTTTCTCATTTACTGGGTTAGCAAGCCACCTAACCTGTTTCCCCTTCTGCCAAATGAGGGGGCTGGACTTGGCAGCCCCTGAGGACTCTTCCCACTCTAAATCTGTGATCTTATGATCTTGATTCCAAGGCTGACTCTTTACCCATCATGGAACAGTGTTCCTCACTCACTTGTAGATAAGAGCTTCAAATTTCATCAATGCTAGTCTGTATCAGTGATCTCCAAAGTGGGTGCACAGAATGAGGGTTGTATGAAAAATATATGAAAACTGGGGCGAGTCACACAATTGATCAGTGAGCTTGCAGCTTCTGCCTGCTTTTGCTGCCCCCTTCCCTCTATTTGTATCAGATGTGTAAGTCATGCTAGATGGTCAGCCAGGTAAGGTTCTCCCTAAGAAGGCAAGCCAGTAGGCAATTTCTGAATTCTGCAACCTTCTCTCACTTAAATCCAATTCAGTAGCAAGTAAAGACATGACGTCATCAATCCTCTTCAAAAATGAAGGATGAACAACAACAAACAATACATATTTTGTATGTTTCTTGGCCAGAGGAACCATAGGCTGTAACACTGATAGGCTAGGCAGATCCCACTTTTCCTGGAGAGGGGATACTTCCAGAGCCTCACCTTCTGCAGCAGATGGATGGGAGAGATGCTTACCACACTTCCAGGACCCAAGGTACCCAGCCTATAATGGGGAGGGAAAGATCCTTCTTTCCAAGAGGGGGGACCATTCTAGGTGCTTATTCTCAGAGGAGGTGGATGATAGGAACTTCACAGCCTGGGGGGAGCTCTGCTTTGGCTCTATCTCTCTCACTGCCCCCATCCCCAGGAGAACCGAAGCTTGAAGCAGCCAGAGAGGACCCAGTAGAGCAGCAGCAGCAGCAATGAGAAGGAAAACAGGAGCAAGGAGCTAGTACAGCAGCAGCTAGCAAAAAGTGGGCTGTGTTGGCAGCTACTGCTGGCATTGGGCTTGGACAGTGCATTGGCTCTGTAGGTCAGCTCTCTGCCTCTACAAAGAATGGGGACCTGGCACTCTTGACTGATTTGGATTGACTTGAATCGAGTTGCATTCTGCAGTGAGCTCTGGGGAGTTCTCTTGGAAGAAAAAAGGCAAGCATTGGATTTAACAGTGAAAACACAGAACAAAATGAGATATGAGATACAATAAGGACCTTCTTTATTAATTTTAGAGAATGCTTTCATCCCCTTGAATGAAAGATAGGATCTAAAGCCAAATGTTACTGCTCATTCTATGACTCTTATCAAGGGGCCAGCAGTTGTCAGCATCTCTGGAGATATCATTGGTCTATGTCTGTGTTAATATCCACTGGCCATTTATCTACTGGGCAATGGCCTTTAATCTTATATAGTTTTATTAGTTGCCCGTCTATCTGAACATTGGACTCTTATCAGAGATAGGATATAATTTTCTCCTCAGTTGGCCTCTTTATTTAATTTTGCATTAATGTTGTTCATGCAAGAGCATTTCAGTTTCATATTATCAAAATGATCTATTTTATTTTTTCATAATTGCTCTCTCTCTTGGTGAGTTAAGAATTCATTATTACCTATAGGAGTAAAAATTACCTAATCTGATTTATCATCATTTTTAATAATGTAACTTTGGCTGTTTAGGTCCTGTGTTCATATTGAACATATTGTATTGTATGTGGTAAGGTATTGGTCTAGACCCCATTTCTGCTAAACTGCTTTCTAGTTTTCCCAGTAATTCTTATCAAACAGGGAGTTTTTTCTCTAGGTAATTTATGTTTTCAAGTTTCTTAAATACTTGGCTAATGAGTTAAATAATTTTTGACTTTTTTTGTTTAGTTATGTTCTAATGATCTACTTTTCTTTAAAAAAAACTAATGCTAAATAGTTTTGATGATTACAACCTTATAATATAGTTTCATCTCTGGAAGGGCTGTTACTCCTTCACTCTCATCTTTTAAAAATATATTTCCCTCGATATTCTAGATATATTCTTTCCCTCTAACTGAATTTTGTTATTATTTTACTAGACTCTGGAAAATAATCCTTTGGTAGTTTGATTGGTATAGCACTAAATCTATAGTAAATCAATTTGGGTGGTTTTGTCATTTTTATTATATTGGAACAGCTACACTATGAGCATGGTAGATTGACTCCCAGAGTTATTTTATGGAGTTTAAAGTTATTTTGAACATAATATTCTACAATTTCTATAGTTCAGCCTTGTATTGTTATTGTCATGGAAATACTGAGTTTTTTTCATGAGTCTATTTTTTAAGCCTGCAATTTTACTGCATCTATTAGTTGTCCCAATCAATTTCTTTGCTGATTCGCTAGGATTTTCTAAGTCCAACACGTTATCACCAAATAAGGATAATTCCATTTCTGTGATAATCTTTATGTCTTTAATTTGTTTCTCTTTTCTTACTGCTTCTACTGGCACCTCTAGAACAATGTCAAATACTAGTTAGGAAAGGAGACATCTTTGGGTTTTTTTACCCATTTTTTCATAGGAAAGTTTCTAGCATTTCTCCATTGCCATGCATTTATGCACATCTGGCTTTAGAGAGATGCTTTTAACCACTTAAAAAGTCTATGCCTACATTTTGCTGCATTTTTAGTTCGGATAAACACTGTAGCTTATCTAAGGCCTTTTCAGCATCTATTAAGATAATCATGTAATTTGGGATATTATTGTTTTTAATATAATTAATTATCCTAGTTGCTTTTTCCAACATCAAATCATCCTTGCATCCTGGTACAAATTCAACTTAATTGTAGTGAATGATTTTTAAAATAAATTGCTATGATCTTTTTAGGATTTTATTTAAAAATTTGAATAATATTCATTAATTATATTATTCTATAATTCTTTTACTTTGTATCAAAGTGAATTTGGTAAAGTGCTTTAACATTTTTTGAAAATAATTTAGGTTGTAAAGCATTCATTTTTTTTAAATAAAATTATCCTTAAATTCATTTGAATCAGGGATTTTTCAGTTTGGTGGTCCCTTTATAGCTAGTTCAATTTTCTTTTTTTGTGTGATTGGATTGGTTAAGATTCCTATTTGATGGTCTGTTAATTAATATTTTAATTTTTTGTACATAGACCTCTATCTTTTGAATTCTTAATTTTGCTGTTATATAACTCTGTTCCATCATCTTTGACAGCTAAAATGATTTAGAATTTTTTTTGGCAAATCTTTTCGGTTTTTCTTCAGTTTGTTTTTCTCTTTCCATTTTATCCTTGAATGCCCTTGGAATTATTTTGCTACTTGCAGATCTTGACAGGCTTTAAAAATTTGGCTTTACTTTCCACTCCTTCTCCCCACTTTATAAGATGATATTGCTCATAATTTCTATCGTCCTTGTGCCTGAGAATTTATAAATGGTGTTTATAGTCTAAAAACTTGGTAAAGTCTTCAGTACTCATCTTTTGACATTTGACAAATGAATCAGATATGTGGTGACTATGGTATTTTCTTTTGATGTTATAATTTATAATGGGTAAAATTCTGGATGAAATTATTATAGTCAATGTCTATGTCATTTATGTTGTCCATTTCCCATTTTAAATTACTTGTTTAAATAACAAGGTTAAATTATTTTAATTGCTTGCCATATATTTTTCCTATTATCATCTTTTTTAAAAACATTCTGATCTTGGTACTGATGAGTCAATGGTCTGACAGACTGTACATAAACAATTACCTCAGAGATTTTTTTTAAAGCACATGAAATTAGCACCACAAAAATATTGTCTTTTTCTATTAAAACATAATCTATTTTATTCTTTATGCTATTTGATGTTTATCACCGTAATCTCTACCTTTATGCTCTCTCTAATAAAACCAAACTCTATTTTTTCCTACTTGAATTCCTCCAAAAGAAGAAAGGAGATGGTAGGTACTAATCTCCTTCCTTCTTTTGACCCCCTAAAAGTACAAGGATTGATGGTATTGCTGCAACTTGTAAAGGAAGTTTTCTTCCATGCAGAAGTATCTACCCTTTAGTGTCTTGGCCCAAGTTCCTCTCTTCAGTGTAGGGATTAAAAATGTAAAATCATTCACATACAGTATTTTAAAGTTTATTATAAATTGGCCCGCTTGCCCCCATCCAGAGTTGGTTATAGGAACTTTTCAAAATTAAATTAGGAAGTTCCGGGTTAAGATGGCGGCAGAGTAAGAAGCAGCTCTTAACCTCTCCTGACCGAAACACACAAAACTCCTCAAGGGGACATAAAAACAAGTCCAGACGAACGGAGGAACCCCACAACAGGGCACAGCGTGGAAGGTACGTGGTATCGAGACATTTCCAGGCTATAAAGGGCTCTCACTAAATCGCAGGCTGAGCAACCGCCCCCCCCCACACACACACACACAAGATCTAGAGCTCTGAAGCCAGCTAAAAAGAAATAGAG
>NW_025353299.1:0-1529 GCF_016433145.1 Gracilinanus agilis
CAACAATAATAACAGCATAGTTCACTTATCAATAGTTCCAGTTGTGGAAGGAGAGGAAGAATAAGGGTGATAGGCAGAGCATAGGTGATAGGGTTTGAATGTAGTCAGAAGTCCTATTGCTACTGACATTTATATAAGACTCAAAGGGTTTCAAAGTGTTTTACAGATATTGTTGCAGTTGATATTGTATATATATTATACAGATATTTTATGAATTGATCCTTACAGCAATCTGTGAGATATAGTTGACAGACATTAATGAGATTAAAGGACTCGTTTGGGGTGACATAGGAAGTAAGGAAGTGAGCTGGTATTCCTGATCATATGTCAAGAGCTTACCTACAGTTAGCATCATCCAGAAATCAGATTTTCTAATCAGATAGTTATTGAATTCACCATCACTGGAGGTTTCTAGCAAAGGTTAAGTAACTACTGTCATGAAAAGGATTTCCAATCCAGCTCAGGGCTTTGAATGTCCCTTCCAACTCCAGGTTTCTGCAATTCCACTTCAGAATTGACCATCCTTGGCCCTGGCTGTCATGCCCAGTAACTTTTAATCAAGGAGATCAGATAGTAAATAGCTTCTTGTCTTGGACTGTGAGACAGACAGGTAGATAGAGTCAATATAATTTGTCAAGCCCTGTGCCTGGGAAATCCTTGGCATAAGAGCTTGGGAATGCGATCAATGTGCCCTGAATAACTTTTAAGCATAACCCCTTTCACTTAAGTATAACATTACATGAGATATACGTCAAAAGAGTATTGGACTAATAACAAAAGATCAAGAATATCAAGGGAAATAATGAAAAAAAAATGTGAAGGAAGGGGGCCTAGCAGTACCAGATATTAAACTATACTATAAAGCAGCAGTCATCAAAACAATATGGTAGGGGGGCAGCTGGGTAGCTCAGTGGATTGAGAGCCAGGCCTAGAGACAGGAGGTCCTAGGTTCAAATCCGATCTTAGACACTTCCCAGCTGTGTGACCCTGGGCAAGTCACTTGACCCCCATTGCCTACCCTTACCACTCTTCCACCTATAAGTCAATACACAGAAGTTAAGGGTTTAAAAATAAAAATAAAAACAAAACAAAACAAAAAAAAAAACAATATGGTACTGGCTAAGGGATAGAGAGGAGGATCAGTGGAATAGACTTAGGGTAAATGACAAAGGTCAGCAAGACAGTGTATGATAAACCCAAAGAGCCCAACTTTTGGGACATGAATCCACTATTTGACAAAAACTGCTGGGAAATTTGGAAAACAATATGGGAGAGAATAGGTTTAGGTCAACACCTCACACCCTACACCAAGATAAATTCAGAATGGGTAAATGAATTGAATATAAAGAGGCAAACTATAAATAAGTTAAGTGAACACAGAATAGTATACTTGTCAGATCTCTGGGAAAGGAAAGATTTTAAAACCAAGCAAGAGTTAGAGAAAATTACAAAATGTAAATTAAATGGTTTTGATTATATTAAACTAAAAAGCTTTTGTACAAACAAAAACAATGTAGTCAAAATCAGAA
>NW_025353300.1:0-9228 GCF_016433145.1 Gracilinanus agilis
TATAACTTTTATTATTATTATATGATATACTAATAACATAGTAGATAAAATATTATTGTTTTATTATATAACTATAATAAATTCTATAACAATTCAGGAGCCATTTGTTCTGTGACAAATTAGTGTGGAATTTCTTATCCAATGGAACTAAAAAGGCAAAGAAAATGTCTGATCTATGTTATCCAAAAAATTGGACTTAGAGAATTTTGAATAGATTGAGTTCCCATCTTGATATGGATAGTCCTAGGAAAATTATGTGATATAGGTAAAATTCATTGTGCCCCCAGCTTCTCAGTTTTGTCTTTTTCAGGCTACGTTCAGTGCATTCATATCACTCCATTTTCCTCCTTTAAACCTACCAACACATAACCCTTTCATAGTTAGGCATAAAGGAACGATAATAGTTTCTTCCTAGCAGGGATATTCATATTTTAAAATGGATCAAAGCCTTAAGTTAAAAAGATCACAGATTCATGGATCTTGAGTTGGAAGGGACTTTCAAGATCATTCAGTCCAGAAAAATACTTAAAAATAAGTAAATTTAAAAAAAAAACAGAAAATATCATCTAGTCCAATTGCCTTCTTTTACAAGTGAGGAAAATGAGGGCCAGAGATGTTAAGTTATTTGGCCAAAGCCAGACAGGTGACAGTTGCAGAGTTGGGATTCTAACTTGAGTTCCATGGCTCTAGGTTCAGTTAATTTTCCTCTGAACTATGTTCCCATGTTCGCAAACTTTCATCCAACATTTTTCTTCTCTTTCATTGCCAGACTCTTAGAAAAAAAAAGTTACCTATATTCATAGCCTCATATATTGAGAACTTGGTGGACCTTAGAGATCCTCTAGTTGAAAGGCTCTTAACCTTTTTAGTGTCATGGAACCCTTAGGCAGTTTGGATCCCTGCACAGGACAATGTATAAAATGAAATAAACATGATTACAAAGAAAACGTTATGCTGAAATACAATTATTTTTAAAAATTCACGTACCCAGGATTTGAAAAAAGATTCAATAGGATTTTGTGACTGATTGCATACATGGAGTAAGAAGTAAAGAAAATACTTCTCCAAAGTCTAGAAAGTCTGTGTGATCAAGTCAATAGTGGTACCATTAGTGGAAATAGTATGATCAGTACAAGGACCTGATTCAGAGGGACATATGTGTGTGTGCCTGCATATTGAGAATGGAGTAGAAGGTTGAAGATTACAAATCAGTTTTCAGACATACTAAATTTGCAGTTCTGATAGGATATCCAGTTATAAATTTTAAAAACTAAATATTCTTTGTTTATTATAAATTTTTAAATCAACAAACATGAACAATATATACAAAGAATAGAAGTATTCTATATTAAACTCTGAACTTCTATTAATAGAGTTTTAAAAGTTTATACAAATGCTAGTGATCCTTATTAGTTTTATACAAGCCACAGGAAAAGAGAATATAAATAAAGGAAGGTATGGAAAGAGTCAAATACCATTATAGACAGATGCAAAAGAATGAGGACTAGGAAATGTCATTTGATTTACCATTTAGGAGATCACTGGCAGTCTTTGAAAGAACATTTTTCTGTAGAATAGTGAGAATGAACGAAGTTAAGAGCCTATGAGGTGATGAGGAAGTGGAGACAGATAATGTAAACTACTCTTTTGAAGAATTTTGGTGATAAAAATGTAAGACCTGAAATCCAAGGGACAGGGAATCTCTTTTCCTACCTATTTCCTCTGGAGAAGGCATATATCCTGACTTCTTTTGGTGGGCAGATAGCATGTTAAAAGGCGTATATGACCCGAAGTTCTTGGTTAGTCTCTTAGTCCCCATGCTCAGGATAGGAGATGCCAAAAATGTTGACCATGGAGCCTAGAGGAACCATCATTATGTAAGACCCTTAGATTTGGTGGGAAGGGAGGGAAGAAACTTCTTCTTACTGAGGGACACCAGCTTTGGACTCATATGTTAAGGGTTTCCTGGCCCTAACAAGGGCGAGTCAGACTTTTCTCATATTTTCTGGCTTATTATGCCCTAATTACAGAGTTTCAGGGAAAATCTCTTTAAAATACTTAAGTATATTGTTACTATATAGGAACTTATGAGAAAAAATGCTCTCCACATCTAGAGAAAGAACTGTGGAAGTAGAAACACAGAAGAAAACATATGATTTATCACATGTTTATTTGGGTATGTGATTTGGGGTTTGGGTTTTAAAAGATTACTTTATTACAAAGATGAATAATATGGGAATAGATTTTGAGTGATAATACATGTATAACCCAGTGGAATTGCTTGCCAGCTCCAGAAGAGGGGAGGGGAGAGGGGAAGGAGAGAACATGAATTTGTAACCATGGAAAACTTATGTGTAAATTTGTTACTGGAATAAAATAAAGAAAAATAATTTAAAAATAAAATAACTAAGTATAGCTCATTATCTAATGGTACTCAATGTACAAAGAAGAACAGGTATAGGACAGTTATTTATTTTATCCATGACAAAAGAAATGCTTAAAAACGCAAAAGACTCACAAGCAAGTACTGATAAATAAGTTCTTCGCCCCTCTTATACCATCCTAGGAAGTAAAAATCCCTGGGAGACATATAGGACTGCTGGATAGATCTTTCATTTTTACTTCTGACTTACTCTGTCTACTTAGCTCTTGAGTCTCAGGCTCCTGGCAAGTCCTGTTCTGACTTAGACATTAACATTCTTTCATCTGCAGTATCCTCCTGGTAGAAGTTGTTACAGAGATCACCTTCCCTCCTGAGCAACCACAACCTGGACCCAGGAGCTCCCAACCTCTTGAACCCATAAGGTTGCTGCCAAAGCTAGAAGTACGAATTTCAGTATCACTACATGGCCAGTTGGGTTCAGGAGGGAAATCTGGGGTGGGATCTAGAAATTTTTGATTCATCTAAGAATGATAATGATAATTGAACTTTTGAAAGCTGCAGAGATTACCAGTGGAGAGAATAAAGAGAAAGAAGAGAAGTCCCAGGACAGAGCCTTTGGAGAAGTACTCCCTCTGTGAATAGGGGTGAAGTGATGATACAGTGAAGGAAATTGAGAAAGAAGGTTCAGATAGGGTAGAAGGAGAACCAAAAAGATGAGTGAGAATGGAATAGGTCTACTTCTGATATAATTTTTCTGTTTTCTGGAATAGCATGAATAGATAATAATAATAGTAATAACAATAATAATACTTGTAAAGAATTTGACTCTAGGTAATTACATTTAAAATCATTAGTGTGAATCAAATAAGGCACCATAATATAGTGAATAAACAGAGGGCCAGTCTTGGAGCTAGAATAATATAGGTTCAGGTCCCAGATCTATTATATGTGTGTGACTATGAATAAGTCATTTAACCTTTCAAAGAACTATAATCTCTCCTAATCTTTGGTAGCTCTTTCAACTATTAGAAATTTAAAAGAAAACAATTGTATTTATATTTTTTAAAATTGTTAGTTCTTATGCTTCTCTGAGATCTAGAAATCTTAAATCCAGAGAAAACTCTGCTTTGAGGGCTGTTGGCTACTTTATCTGTTCTCTCTTGTTTTTTTAGTTATTGTTATTGTCATTTTTCATCAGTGTTAAATGTGGGCTTTCTAATAACAGAGCTGGTCGAAGTAGCTGCAAATCAAACCTCAAACTTTTTTTAAACTTTTGTTTCTACTCTTTTCTTTGTTGTGGAGGAGGTCATGGAAGTGTCAGATTTTTGTTAGTGTTTTCTATCCATTTGTGCTGAACATTATAATGCACATTGGATTCCCAAACTCTAATTTAATGATTTTATAAGCAAGATCATATACCTTATTCTTGTGTGCACATTTATATTAAATATTGAGTAAAGGTAATGTCAGAATTAATGTATATTATTGTTGGTCACTTATCATTCAGTCATTTTAGATTTTCTCTTATTTTTGAAGGGATCTCTTGTGCCTTTTTGGGGGGCTAAATTCTTTGACATTTTGTCTTTGAAATTCTTCAGTTTTTTAGACAATAAATATAGTTATGTTTTCGGGATATGTAATTTAGGGATAAAATTTTTTAAATCAATGTATATTTTGGCCTATTTTTGATATTTTTCCTGTTGTTTTTGAAAACTGCTCTGATTGGTATCATTTAAAATATGACCTTTTTTCTTTCTTCATACTTAAAGATTTTTTTCTTTTAAATTTTGTCATTTTATAATTATATGCCCTGGTGAGCCAAAATATTTCACATTATCCTCCATATTCTCTCTATTTGAAAGCATTGCCTAGTTTAGTCCACTATAAAAATGCTCTCTTTTATTAAGTCTTTTAAAAGTCCAGATTTCTTTTCCCTATGTAATAAAGGAAAGTAGGAAGACTCCTTTTATCTCCTGGAATAGGGTTCTTTCTATGGAGTTGAGCATGTGGATTTACCATTTGAATTTCCAGTTTGGTAGAGAGGTATCAATGTCACACCACGTAGAGTTGAACCCTTTGTCTCATTTATTAAGTCCATAATTTCCAGACAATGCCACCATCAAATAATGGTTAAGAATTCACATGACCCTATAGGGTTGATATGTCTGGATTTCAAGAGCTATATACTTATTTCAAGTATGGTACATGGTTCTTTAAAGCTAGAACCATTATCAATCAGTTTTAATTTGTGTTCTACTAAAGATTTTTGTTTCTTTTTAAGCTATATTTGGAGCAAAAAAGATGGGTGAGAAATGAATAGGTCTATTTCTGATATAATTTTTTCCATTTTCTGGAATAATCTGAATAGATAATAAGATCAATAACATGTCTGCATAGTAGTACTTCACTGTTTCCAAAGAACTTTCTCTTACATGTAAAGCTAGTGGGATATATCTGAAAATACAATGAAATGGACTAAACATAATAAGGACCTCACAGAGAAAAGTGTAATGTCACCTGCACTGTTTTATAATTAAAAAAAAGAACAAGGATGGACCAAAGGCTAGACCACATTTAAAAACAGGTGATATCTGAAGCATCATCTCTAATTCTGTTGCCAGACTCAAAGCAGGGCACTGACAATCTAGAACAGCAATTCTTTTCTTTCCCACTGAACATGGTGGCTTAATGGATGATATACAACAAAGGGCTCTATGCTTCTCCCTCCTACTACAGTGGTGCTTTGGGGCAAGAACTGTGAATGGGACCTGGGATCCCAGGATCAGGATATAGGCTAGGGAGGCCAGCTCTCCAGTGGTGAAACTCCTCTTTTGCCTGGGTATGAAAAGCCAAAGCTCTCCACTTTGCTCCTTGGAGGCTGTGTAGACCATGAGGTCTCCTATATAATAGCTATAACTATACTTGTGTCATATCAGGAAATGAGTCTGGTAAAATGGTCAGTGAGGGCAATACCTGCACCATCATTAAAGGCAGGGGAGCAGATGTTGCTGTTAAAGTCACAGGGTACAAGCTGATCTTCTATGTAGCCCAAGATGCCATTTAAAGGACCTTCTGATGACACATTTTCTGTGTGTCTTCATCATATTTGACAGATTTCTCCAGGTAGGAGGTCAGATACACAACAGATACTTTGAGATTAGGAATACAGAAAGTCATGCCTGAGAGCTTTCTATTCAGCTCAGGTAAACCTTGCCTACAGCCTTAGCTGAGTCAATCAATGGAAGCTGGGATAATGTTTTCGGCAGTATCACTCCCATCCTGCCACGACTTGCCAGAAAGGTCATCTACTATCTTTTGGGAAGCAATAATAGCATGGACATGGTTTATGAGCCTTCTACAATGCCAAAGTTGTCATAAATTACCTTGGCTAGAGGGCCAAGCAGTTGGTGGTATAGGAGGCATTACTGACACCGAAGGGAATTATCACATTTTCATGGTTCACTCCCATCATGAACATAGAAGCATCAGAAGGTTCAGAGCCTTTTCCAATATGGTAAAGACAGAAGAGGACTTTAATCAGCTCTGGCATCTCCCCATTTAATACCAGTGGAATCACATTCCTAGAAGATAGTGGCTTTTCCATTTTATTTTATAATCTCAGCCTTTTATATATAGAATATATATATGTATATAATTTATAATCTCAATTTTATAAACTCAGCCTTGACAGTCCCTTGAATTTGCCATAAGTGGAACCATTGGAACATATAAACTGTTGAGCTAAGGTCAGTGAAGGAGTCATTGATGGCCACAATGTCCATTCTGTTTGAAGTGAATGCTGCCCTGGTAACCAGCATCCAATATTGTGAAATCCATTAACTCCAACCTTCACCATTTTGTCTCAGGGATGCAGCTGCAGCAGGGGATCTTGGCACTGAGCTTGGGAGAAGAGATAAGATCACTTAGAGCAAAATGGTTCTTACCCTGAAAAAACAGTTTTGATATCTATATTTCAATGTAATTGTTTCCTTTGTAATACTATGGATTTTATTATATACATTTAAAAACGATACTCTGAGAAGGGGTCCATAGGTTTTACCAGACTGCTAAAGGGACCAATGACTCAATAAGGTGAAGACCTCTGATGCAGAGTGTGTCTAAAAGAAGCTGAGTAAGATTGGAAGGATAAGAGGTCTAGAAAACACATCAGATTAGCATTGATGAAAGAAACCAAGTATATTTCGGAAAAAAGATGACAGGAGGAATAGGATAGTTTTCTTCAAATATTTGGTAAGGTGTTCTAGTGTAAGAAGGAGTATGCTTTTTTTGTAAACTGTGTTCCCTCAAGGCCAAACCCAAGAGTAGCAAGTGAAAGTTACAAGAAGGCAGACTTTGTCTTAACATAAAGTAGAATTCTCTAGCACTTCACCCCGCACAATAATGAAATGCCTCATCCCACAAGCTTCTCCCTAATGAAAGTATGCAGGAAGCTGAAGAACAGTCGGGGATTTTCTACAGATTTTTGTATTGGATAAGAAGAACCCTCATATACTTAAAAAAGTATTTTTATTATCATGCAAAACATACTTCCATATTGGTCATTGTTGTAAGAGCTCACTCATATAAAACCAAGACTCTGAAATAAAATCGTAAATATATCTATGTGAAAGATAATATGCTTTGATCTGCATCCATCCAACTCCACCGGTTCTTTCTCTGGAGGTGGATAGCAGTCCCCATCATGTCTTTCAGGATTGACCCAGATTATTACAATGCTGAGAGTGGCCAAGTTTTCACAGTTGATCATCATGCAATATTGTTCTCCATGTGCAAAGCTCTGCCAGTTCTGCTTATTTCGCTCCATATCAGTTAATGCAGATCTTTCCAAATTTTTCTAAAATCATCTTATCATTTCTTATGGCACAATACTATCCTATCACCAGCATGTAGCATGATTTGTTTAGCAATGGACATGCCTTCAATTTCCAATTTTTTGCAAATTGCTATAAATATTTTTGTATGGGTAGGTCCTTACTCATTTTTTATTATCTCTTTGGGATATAGACCCAACAGTGCTATTATAGGATCAAAGGATATCTATAGCTTTATAGCCCTTTGGACATAGTTTCAAATTGCCCTCTAAAAGGGTTGAATCAGTTCACAACCACCAAAAATCCATTAGTATGCCAATTTTGCCACCTTCCCTCCAACATTTATCACTTTCTTTTACTGTCATATTGTCCAGTCTGATAGGTGTGAGGTGGTACCTCTGCATTGTTTTCATTTGCATTTCTTTATCAAGAATGATTTAGAACATTTTTTCATATGATTGTTGATAGCTTTGATTTCTTCATATGAAAACTGCTTGCGCATATCCTTTGACCATTTGTCAGTTGGGGAATGGCTCGTATCCTTATAAATTTGACTTATTTCTCTATGAATTTGAGAAGTTAGGCTTTTAACAGAGAAATTTGTTATAAAGTTTTTTCCATAGTTTGTTGTTTCCCTTTTGTTTGTATAAAAACTTTTAAATTTAATATAATCAAAATTATTCATTTTACATCTTATTCTTCCCTTCTCCAAAGATCTGCCAGGTAAACTATTCTGGGTTCCTCTAATTTAGTTATGGTATCGCTCTTTATATCTAAATAAATACTCATTTTGACCTCATCTTGGTATAGGGCAAGGGTCGGCAACGTATGGCTCTCGAGCCATATCTGGCTCTTTCTCCAGGAGCCATAAAGTCAATTTTTTTTCAGGCTCTGTTACAGGAGCCGCACTGTGAGCACTGTATGGCTCTCATGAAATTACATTTTAAAAAACGTGGTGTTTATGTCTCTCACAACCAAAAAGGTTGCCAACTCCTGGTATAGGGTATGAGATATTGGTCCATACCTAGTTTCTGCTATACTGTTTTTCAATTTTCCCAGCAGTTTTTGTTAAAGAGTGAGTTCTTATTCCCAAAGCTGGAGTCTTTGGGTTTATCAAATACTAGATTGCTAAAGCCATTTACCCCTGTATATTGTGTATCTAATCTGTCACACTGATCTAGCATTCTATTTCTTAGCCACTACCAGATTGTTTTGATGATTGCTACTTTATAGTACAGTTTGAAATCTGGTCCTGCTAGGTCACCTTCCTTCACATTTTTTTCCCATTAGTTTCCTTGATCCTCATATATTTTTAACCCTTTCCCACCCCACCCCCATCAGAACATGAATTCCTAATGATTTTTATTCTCACGGTTAATTTTTTATGAGATTCAACATTACATTTCTGAGGCCTTTATGTCAGAGATTCTTGTGTTACCTTTTTGGAAGAAGCAACACCAACATTATTAATAATATAGTAGCATTTATGTGGCATTTTAAAGTTTGCTTTATATATTGTATCTCATTCAATCCTCACAAAAACCCTATGAAGCAGGTTCTGTGATTATTATTAAGAAACTGAGGCAGAGAGAAGTTATGCCTTGTCCGGATATCATGAATAAGTATGCAAGGCAGGGCTTCTAGAGCCCCAAACCATGCCTACTATGTCAGCTAGGTTCCTCTCAAGAGTCATAATGGGTAGCTGACCTTGCCTAGAAAAATTTATTCTCAGTTTGCCACATGAACAACCTGAGTTTGTCCCTCTTGTGACACTGGGCACAGTGCCTAAAATATAATAATCAATAATCAGTAAATTTACCTACTCTGTGTTGGGCATCATGCTAAGAGCACTGAGGATAGGAAGAAAGACAAACAACTGTCCTTGCCCTTAAGGAGCTCACAGTCTAAAGGGAAAAGACAAAATGTCTAAAGAAGAAGAAGGAGGAGGAGAAGGAGGAGGAGAAGGAGGAGAAGGAGAAGGAGAAGGAGAAGGAGAAGGAGAAGGAGAAGAAG
>NW_025353301.1:0-9961 GCF_016433145.1 Gracilinanus agilis
TTATTATGGTTATATAATAAAATAATAATATTTTATATAACAATATATTATTAACATATAATAATAAATAATAAAAGTTATTGAGAGAGAAATTCATAGATGCATAAAGGTTAATTTCAGTGATAACTCCTATAAATAATAATAGCTGACATTTATATTTTATTTCTTTATATGTTATTTTATATTTATATTTTAAATTCTCAAACACATTATATGTATATTATCTGACTTGGTCCTCACAGCAACCTTGTGAGGGGGAGATGCTGATGCTGTTCACTTCATCTTTATTTCGAGAGAAATGAGCCTTGAAAAGTTTGAGTGACTTTAAGTGTGAAAGCACAAGCAGGTTTTAAATCCTGGTCTCCCAGATTCCAAGGGCACTGCACGGTCCGTTTTACCACAATGCCACTCCCTGGATCTGAGGCTTTCTGGTTGATTTTGAGGAGGGAAAAGAGAAAGGTACTTTGGGCTGCTTTCTTAGTCCTGCTTGGATACTCACTCCTGAAGGAGTCTGCTTGGGACCCATTCCCAAGTGTGAATTGTGGAGAAATACCAAGATAGTAGCCAAAGGCTTAGAGATGGGAAGTCAAGTGATTCTTTTTTCCTTTGAGTTAAGAGCAGCTTAACCTAATTATCTCTCAGTAAATCTGTAGAGATATTTTTGGCATGCTTTTGCAGTACTAGTAAATATCGCTTTTAACTGGAAACCCCCCAAAGCTCTCATATAGAAACTAAACCTTGTAATCTTCAGTCCTCTCTTATGTCAGCATGGACTACTCTGATTTGGAAAGTAACTTCAGCAAAATCCCCTGGTTTCTATTTTATTAAGATAAGAGTCTCATTCATTTCACTGATAAGATACTAAGCTGAACTCATTACATTTTCCCGATTGAGTAAGTATCCCGGGACCAAGATCTTTTTGACATTTACTGGTCTCATAGTCATATATACCTGACAGTGAAAAAATCTTTAAAAAACTAAAACAAAAGCAAACATTATAAAACATTTACGTTTTATCTGAGAGACTAAAGGGGGGAAAAGCTATCTAGTAAAATTGAATTTTAAGCTGAAAATAGAATTAAATTGTCCTAGAAATTAAGATGAAAGAATGACTTCCCACTAGAGGTCCATACCATTTAAAGAGAGAAATAGCATCCAGAACAGAAGCAATAGTTCCATAATACTCTGCCTTAGTCAGACACACCTGTAGGTATTGTTCGGTTCTGGGCATTTTGTTTTAGGAAGCTCATATAAGCTAGAAAGTGTCCAACGCTTCACTCTGCATCAATTCATAAGAATTTACATTGTTTACTCTAAAACTGTCCATTCCATCATTTCTTCCAGTATAATCACATTTCATTACTTCCAAATTCCCTAACTTGTTTCCAGATGGTGAGTCAGTCAATAAATATTTATTAAGCACCTACTATGTGCCAGGCATCATGATGGATGATGGGTATACTGAGGGGACTCATGGACCTTGCTGTATGAGAACTGTTTGAAGGAATTGGTGATATGTATCCTGGAGAAAAGAAGACTTAGGAGAGAATATAATCACTGTCTTTAAGTATTTGAAGGGCTCTTCTATAATTAAGTGACATCTCATCTGGTCCCAGAAGATAGAACCAGGAACAATGAAGGGAAACCATAGACTAGCAGATTTTGACTCAAAATAAGAAAAAGCCATCAAGCTTCTAACAAATAGAGCTAATTAAAAACGGAACCATCTACTTTACAAAATAGTAGGTTTCTTCTTATTAGAGGGATCTTTAGTTGAAGGCTTGATGACCATCTGTTGAGGAGAATAGATTTCTTTTAAAACTCTTATCTTCCGTCTTAGTATCAATACTGTGTATTGGGTCTATGGCAGAAGAGCAATAAGGACTAGGCAATGGAGGTTAAGCGACTTTCCCAGGATCACATAGCTAGGAACCATCTGAGATTAGCTCCTATCTCTCTCAATCCACTGATCCACTTGGCTACCCCTGAGAAGAGATTCTTATTTAAATTTAAGTTGGATTAGAATGACTCTAGAAGTCCCTTTGATATGTGATTTCATGAATCCTTCACCCATTGTTTAAATTTTTTTTTAAATCCAAACCTAATAAATACTGAGTTAAATGGGAATTTCCATATGCACAAAAGAGGATTGTACATGAAACTCCCAATCTCTATTATGTAATCCCTTGTTTTTTTTAAAAATCTATAATAAATTCAATATGTAACTTTTATTAACTCTTCAGTAATATTTTATGTTTCCTAATTACACATAGAAGCAAATTTTAGCATTCATCTTCTAACAGTTGGAGTACCAAATTCTCTCCCTTCCTCCCCAGCTTCCTGACATGGTAAGCAGTTTGATAGAGGTTATACACACCATGCAGCTTTCAAAGCTACCATACTCATTCATGATTCTCGCTGGCTTCCCTTCTGTTCATTGGAGGTGTGTGTGTGGGGGATGCTCCAATGACAAAAATTTATTTCTTTTCATATTTTGCTCTCCTATCTCTAACTTCTTTCTCTTTCCCAATGGAAAAAAGGAGGGGGAGAGAAAAACAAAGAGCTCTTGTAACAAATATGTAGAGTTAAGCAAAACAAATTCTTACCTTTGCTAGTTCTAAAACTATGTGTCTCATTCTGCATCTGGAGCTCATCCCTTCTCTCTGAAGGTGGGTAGCAAGCTTCTTCATTAGTCCTCTGGACCCATGGTTGGTTGTTGTATTGATGAGAGTTTTTAAATCTTCCAAAGTTGTTTTTCTTTATAATTGTGTATCTACAACATATTCTGCTGGTTCTATTCACTTCATTCTGCATCGGTTCATACAAATTTTCCCAGTTTAGTTTAAAACTGTCTATTCCATCATTTCCCATGGCATAATAATATTCAGTTACATTGACTTAACCTTAATTTCCTTAGCCATTCCCAGATTGATTGTTGTGCTCTCACTCAATTCTTATCTCTTAATGAGGGGAGGAGATATCATATCATGATATTCTAAGATATCATAGTATTACAAAATTTAGAGGTAGAACAGACATTGGGGTCATCTAATGCAACCCTCTCATTTCACAGATCCACAGACTATGACCACTTTATCCCTTTCATTTTCCTTAATTAATCTTTTTTTAAAAACAGTTACTTTACATCTCAATAGCAACTCCAAGACAGAAGGGCAGGAGTTAGGTGACTGTTAGGAGTTAAATGACTTAACCAGGGTCACTCTGCTAGGACATGTTTGAGGCCAGATTTGGACCCAGGTCCTTCCGACTCCAAGCCTGGCACTCTATCCACTGTGCCACCTTGTTGCTCTCCTAACTAATCTTATAAAGCATAATTTTTCTTTATAGATAGTCTATCTGTATAACATTCTGCCTTCACCTATATCCAGCAGGGTGTTAGAAATTTTTCATTGACAGTCGAACCTTCATCAAATAAAAGCATGTGTCGGGGAATAGAAATTTCAACCTGTTCTATTTTGTACACCAATGGGGCAAGTGGTACCAGAACTGTCTTATCACCCAATCTGCCCTTTTCCCAGACTTTAGGAGAAAAAAATTTATCTTCAGGAACTTACATGTGGGGCTCTCTATTTTATTAATTGAAAGATTTCCTCTTCATAAGAATAACAGTAGTTATACACAAGGCAGCAAATAAACACAAACCAGTGTAATCTTTTTTTCATGAGCTCTCTTACTCAGAAAAAGTTTCTAATGTGCCAGCCAGACTGCTTCCCTGAGCAGTAGAGTCACTTTAAACTGAATGGCTTGTCATCATTGTATACTTTTTTAAAAAATGAGCCCTGTTGTGCTAAATCAAAATATATTTAAGAAATAATGTTCGTGACAGTAGAGTATAAAAAAATTATTAATTGCTTTTGTAGATAATTAAACACCAAAGCAAAGCCCTGGCATCAAGTAATCACAAATTGCAGTGACTGGGAGTATCTTCCAGTGCCATAAACATTATTAATAGATAACCATAAGGAATCAACAAATGACAACATGAGGATGAAGAGGAAAAATGTTGCTTTTTCTTCTTTGTTGGAGTTGAAGCTAGGAGCTAGGAGTAGGAGGTTCTCTAAGGGTGAGTTAAATAAAATACACACATTTTAGGCAGCTGCTTCAGCTGACCTAGAATTTGAACAACATCCTAGGTTTCAAAGTGTTTCTGTCACATCAGGGCATCTTTGTTCTGTAATTCAATTAAACATTTATTAAATACCTGTGGTATACACAACACTGTGCAAGGGGTTCTGAGCATACAAGGGAAAAAGCAAGCTTAAAAGGGGCAGCTATGTGGCTCAATGAATAGAGCTCCAGGCTTGGAGTTGTGAACACCTGGGTTCAAATTAACTATATGATATTGTTGCTTGACCCAAATTTCCTTGCCCTTAACTGATCTTCTGCCTTAGAACCAATACTTATTGGCTCTGAGACAGAAGGTAAGGGTTTCTAACAAACAAACAAACTTAAAGAGCTTATGTTCTACTAAGGAGCATGTCAATAGATAACCAAGTAGGAGAGAATTTGGAGTAGGGGAGGAGAAAGGGAAAAAGAGAGAAAAGATAGAGGGAGGAGAAAGAAAGGAGAGAAACAGAGGGGAGAGAGGAGGGAGAAAGAGACAGAGACAGAGACAGAGAGGAGAGAGATGGAAGAAGAGAGAGAGAGGAGGAAGGAGAGAGACACACACAGAGAGAAAGACAGAGTCAGAGAGGAGAGAGAGGGAAGAAGAACGGGAGAGGGGCCAAAGAAAGAGAGAAGGAAGGGGAGATAGAGAAAGAGGAGAAAGATGGAAGAAGAGAGGGAGAGGGGGCAAAGATAAAGAGGAGGAAGGAGAGAGAGACAGAGAGAGAGAAAGACAGAGATAGAGAAAGTCAGAGAGGAGAGAGAGAGAGAAGAAGAAGAGCAGGAGAGGGGGCAAAGACAGAGAGGAAGAAGGGGAGAGACTGAGAGAAGAAGGAAGAAGAGAGGGAGGGCAAAGGCAGAGAGAAAGAAGGGGAGAGAGACAAGAGACAGAGAAAAGAACATAGTAACAGCTAGGAGAGAACCTGGAAGGACTGAATAGTAAGTGACTCCTTTTCTGAGTCTTAAAGGAGTCTGAAGGTCTGAACCCAAGAAGAGGAGTATATCCAAGGAGACAACCAGTGTAAAAACACAAAAGGTGGGAAATGGAAAGTCAGGCTTCCAACAATAGTCAGCCTGTGTGTTTGGCTGGGGAGTAATGTGAAAGAATAGAAAAATATGCTGGAGGCAGAGTGCAAAAACTTTTAAATGTCCCACCAATGAGCTAGAACTTATCCAAGAAGCAATAGGAAGCCATGGAGATTTTGAAGCAGGGCAATGAGCTGGCTAGATCTGTGCTTGAGGAAGATCATCAGAGCAGCTGTGTTTGAAGACATTTGCTAACCACTGTGGGGTCTTTGCCACAGTCTGTCCAATGGAAATAAACAGCTGGAGCTGGGAGAATTTATCTCGGTAGGATATCGAATAGTTTGCTGAGGGCAAGACATTGGAAGAACATCACAAGGAAGAAAAACCAGAAAAAAACTGAAAGGGGGAATGAAGGACCTAAGTTTAAATCCTTCCTCAAATACTTATTACCCCTGTGACCTTAGACAAATCATATAACTTCCCCAGGCCTCAGTTTCCTCTTCTATGAAATGAAATCTGAATTTCTAGTTCCAGATCAAATGATCAATGACTCACTATCCCTCCCATCACCAAAATTCTGAGTCTGTGGCTTTATTCTAATTGGAAATTTTTAAAAACATACATATTACAAGAAAGGAAAAATGATGTAAGGACTGCATGCTAATGTTAGAAAGTTCTGTTATGATAGAGTTAGTCAAGATGGACTTCTGCCTCCCACCCTTTCCAGGACTGGAATTATTTTTGGTTTTGTCTTTATTTCTCCAGAGCCAAGAACAGGGTCTTACACAGATGTGCTTATTTAATAAATGATTGCTTGATTGAGCTAGATCTTGAAAGAAGACTGATGGATAACAGATGAAAGGGCAAGTATACTAGGTATAATGAAAAGGTTCATCATGATCATGTTTATCTGTGAAATGTTTCCTTACTTATAAAATTCATGTTTGCAAGGCAAATCCCTGTAGCAGCTGATTCATAACTTGTGTGTAATTTAGGTAACTGCCATTAGATTAAACTCCTTGAGGGCAGGGACTATCTTTTCCCCTTTTTTGTATCCCCAGAGTTTAACACAGTGTCTTAGTAGTCCCTAGAAGGATTAATTGACACCAGATTATATATCGCAGATGAGTCAAGGCATTTTCTAAGCATGACTGAGTTTTATGATATAGTCATTTTTTTTGCTATTAAAAATAATAAAAATAAAATTCATTAAATTAATAGCATAAATTATTTAACTGCTCACTCAGTGTTTTTATAACACATTGAAATCAAGCTAGTTTCTGTTTTTAAAGAAACACAAACAACTATGCACAAAATTAGTATTTTCTCACAATTTCAACTACTATCAGTGCTTCATTGAACCAATCTTCCTTCTGAAGGAAGGAAGAAAAACACCTTTTTTCCTATCTGGATTTTAGGTACTTGAAAACAGAATGGACCTATTCACAGTGTTCCTTCTCAGCCTGCCCCCAGCTTTTTTTCCTTGCAAGTAGAGGATGACTTGTATTCCTCAAAGCGCTAGCTGTTTCTCAGTTTTCTCCAGTGAGTTTATCAGTCTCTCTCCTAAAAGAATTCTCTTTTTAACTTCAGGAAAACTTTAAAACTAGTTTTCTTTTCTTTTCTTTCCATCTTTTCTTTTCTTTTTAAGGAAAGTTTTTATTGATGCTGGTTTTTTTTTTTCATCATTGGTATTTCCTAATGACTCCCAATAATACCTGGCAGCCATGTAAGCAAAACAAAACATTCTCCCCATCTGGCAACATATGCCTTATTCCACATCTATAAGCAGGGCCAACCCTTTAACTTCTCTCAGCCTCAATTTCCTCCTTTGTAAAATGGAGATAATCAGAGCATCTACCTCCCAGGGCTTATTGTGATGATCAAATACGTGAAATAACACATCTATAAAACACTTTGCTACTCTTAAAGCCAGTGTTTCCCAAAGTGGGTGCCACCGCCCCCTGGTAAGTACTACAGCAATCCAGAAAGGCGGTGATGGCCACAGGTGCATTTATCTTTACTATTCATTGCTATTAAAATAAAAAAAATTAATTTCCAGGGGCGCTAAGTAATATTTTTTCTAGAAAGGTTGCGGTAGGCCAAAAAAGTTTGGGAACCACTGCTCTACCACTTCTCTGGGGAAGTTTGGTGGCACAATGGATAGAGAGACAGACCTGAAGTCAGAAACACCTAAATGCAATCTGGCCTTTGACACTGCTTAGCTGTGTGACCCTGGACAAGTCACTTAACCCTGTTTACTTTAGTTTCTCATCTGGAAGATGAGCTGAAGAAAGAAATGACAAACCATTCCAATATCTTTGCTAAGAAAACCCCAAATGGGGTCAAAGAGAGTTGGACACAACTGAAATGACCAAACAACAACAAACTACTCTACTGATGCCTTAAGATGTTGTTTTCCTTTATGATACGATAGCTCTGAAAATTGTCTTACTGATTTTACTCACTTCAGCTTTGTATCAGTTCTTGTTAGTCCTGGTCAAGTTTCCCTGAATTCTTCAGGTTTGTTGTTCCATGAAGGCAATAATACTTTATAGCATCCATGTACTCCAGATTCCAGTTGTTCCCCAATGGAGAGGCGCCCACTTTGCTTCCAGTTCTTTGATACTACAAATAGTGCTAAAGATATTTTGGATATATGGGATCTTTCCCTCTTTGACTTTGACCCCCTTGAGGTATAGACCTAGACATGAGATCACTGGGGCAAAGGGTATATACAGTTCAGTGACTTTTTTAGTATTTATTTAGTAAATTTAATAAATTAGCATTTATTTAGTAAAGCCAAATTGTGTTTCCAAAAAACTGTTTTTCTCTACATTCCCTAATACTTTGTTTTTTCTTTTCCTCCCAGAAGGGGATAAAAATATAGGCTAAAGGACTTTGCTCTTGGGTATGTATAAACCTCTCAAATTTATCTTATTTTCTAATCTCTAGAGAGTTATCTGAGATACCAAGTCACTGGTTCATTCCTTTGAGTTGAGTGGATCAGCTTTGGTGTATAAATTATTTTGCATAGAATAGCTAAAGATTATCCTTTAACTAGTTCTAAAGCTATTAGTAGTTTTTTCCTACCTATCCCTTCAATGTGTTTCAGATTCAAGGTTGCTTCTCATAAAGACAAAACTTTTTTTTTATTTCAAAAGAGAATGAAATAGTGGCTTCCTTAAGTATTCCTTAAGCACTTAATATTTATGAACAGAGTGGGACTTCAATAAATATTTGATAACAAAAATAACATCACAGAAGTTATTTAATGTATATTAAATAACAACAATAACACATTTATAACACTTCAAGATTTTTTTAAAGTGCTTCACATGTATTATCCTATTTGATTTTTCTAACAACCTTGTAAAATAAGTACCATTATTTTCCTCATTTTATGCATCTTGAAACAGAGGCATAAGTGGGGTTGTGTCTTGCCCTGAGTCACATAGCTATTAAGTATTTTGATTTAGGATTTGAATTCAGGTCAGCCTGTCTCCAAGTCAAGCCTTTTATCCACTATGCTCCCTAGTGGTCAAATGTTGTTATTTGTCTGTTTTCAAAGAGGACCAGTGGCATCAGGTTTATGTCTTGACTTGCACATGAATTGGAGCAAAGTGAGGCAGAATTTCACAAAGTGGTCAGCCTCACTCTGGCGTCCAAAAGACTTTGGAAGGGGTAAAGTGTATATACTAATAGAATAAGCTTTATTTTTAGGGGGCTCTTGTGATGCCTGATTTTCTTGTTTCTTCTACAGATTCCTATTTTTTTTTTTTTAATTTTCTTGCCTCTGAGGTGGGATATTTATGATAAGAAGGAGTAATTAGGGCAAAAAATGTGGGTTCAGGTTTCTTCTCTTGCCTCCTGTCTGCTCTTCAAACTAAAGTCACTTCACTTTTGCTAATCACCTTGCTAATTTTTCTGCCTACAAAATGGACCAGCAAATGTTCCAGATAGGGTACTGGATCTGGATCTGATTGCTCCTCACTAAAATGGGGTCTACAAAGCAGGTCAAATCAGAATTTTATTGTTTGGGGTCCAAGTCTATATAGAATAAAGACATAGAATAATGAATAGTTACGTGGTTTTTAAAAAATGAATTATATGCATTGCTGGTGGAGTTGTGAATTGATCCAACCGTTATGGAAGACAATTTAGAATTATATCCAAAGGTCTTTAAAAGAATACGTCCTTTGATCCAGCAATACCACTACTAGGTTTATATCCCAAAGAGATAAAAAAGTGGGAAAGGATCTGTTTGTACAAAAATATTCATAGCTGTGCTTTTTGTGGTGGCAAAAAAATTGGAAAATGAGGGGGTGTCCCTCAATTGGGAAATTTAAACAAATTGTGGTATATGATGGTGATGGAATACTATTGTGCTCAAAGGAATGATGAACTTAATTTCTATATGAACTGAAAAGACTTCCATGAACTGATATGGAGTGAAATGAGCAGAACCATGAGAATATTGTACATAAAGACTGAAACATTGCGGGGCGATCAAATGTAATCAACATTGCATAGATTGCAAAATATCAGAAAATTAGTATTAAAAGTTATATCAACATGTAATCTGGAAAAAAAGAATTAGAATAATTTTTTTAAAAAAGAAAATAAATCCCTTATTTTCTGTCAATAACTCTAAGACAGAAGGGCCAGGGCTAGGCAAACAAGATTAAATTACTTGCCTGGGATCATATAGCTTGCTTGCTTGCTTGCTTGCTTGCTTGCTTCCTTCCTTCCTTTCTTTCCTTTTGCTCTCTCTCCCTCTTTCTTTCCTTCCTTCCTTCTCTCTCTCTTTCTT
>NW_025353302.1:0-4356 GCF_016433145.1 Gracilinanus agilis
GAGAGAGAGAGAGAGAGAGAGAGAGAGAGAGAGAGAGAGTATTTTCCAAGACTTCTTTCTGATAGGCTATATTGGTAACCTTGGGAGATAAGTGACTTTGCCAACACTTTTTATTTCTCTGAATAAGAAAAAGATGATAGAAATATGAGATTTTTACCAAGGATTATACAACTAGGAATGTCTGAGGTAAGATGAAAACTAAAATATTTTTAGAGCCTAGTACTGTTCTCTATATCTGATATATTTTAAAATGGTAGTGGAGAGAAGATATCATAGAATTATGAAGATACAAGGCAAAATTTAAATTATGTATATATGCACCTATGTAGATATATTTAGGTGATGATGTCTATATATACACACAAATATGCATATATGTATGTGTATATATGTATTCACACACACATATATATGCATATATGTCCCAAAGAAAGATCCAGTGGTAACACTGGAATATTTCAAAATAATATCTCAGCTAGAGGATGCCCTCTAATTAGTTCCTTAAAAAATATCTGAAAAACACATCCTATTTCATTTTGCTTCCATTATTTAAAAATCCCGGTTCTTAAAAAAAAAGGCAAGGAGATAATCTAAGAAAAGCAAAAACGCAATATTCTATAGCTCTTTGACAGAATTAATTTCTTCTTGAAGTACAAGGTTTGCAAGACATAGTCAATAACTATAAAATAAGTTAATACTCTGTATAGGGATGTTGCAAAACAGTATAAAGTTATTGGGAATAGTGGGTCTGAAATTAGTTGATGGTGTTAAGTGTACCTTTCTCTTAAGTGATTCTGTCAGGAGCAAAAATGAATGCTTTTTTTTTTTTTACTACTAAAGAAAAGTGCATGAGCAGTATATTTGTGGGCTATAATTGGTCCATGATTCAGCATTTCAGCCACTTCACTACTCCCAGGCATACACCAACTCATATAATTTTAAGAAGGGTTGTGTGTGTAGAACATCTGTTAGGATAAATCCACAGCAACTTGAGACATCAGTGAAAAAGCTCACAATCTCCCTATTCAGTCACTGTTGGGCATTTATTGAGGCAAAAAAAGTAAAACAGAATGGTCTGGGTATTTCAAGATGTCAAAGGGGTCAATATAATGAATAGGAAAAGTACTTGACAAGGCCATAGAAGGCCTATGTTTTACTGTTAGCTCTGCCACTTGTTAGAATTGAGATACTGGAAAAGCAGAAATTCTGTTAGTAGGATGTCAAGTAAAGGAGTTAATAGTCAAATATGAAAGGGAAATGATCATTGGGAATTTATAGCAGGAGTGAGCACTTTATTGCCTTAAGTTGTTCAGCATATCCTAGTGGGTAGAACAGTGCTATTGGAGTTAGTAAGATACACTTTCAAATTCTACCTAGAGATTTGCTTTACAGCATAATTTTGTGCAAATCCTTTAATATTTTGAGCCCCATTTTCAACATCCACAAAATGGGTTTGATATCAATAGTATAACCATTACAAAATTGTTGGGAATATTAAATGAAATATTCATAAAGTTTTTTGAAAACCTAATACACTTATAAAAAGGGACCTTTTATTTTTCCAATTAATAATACTCAATCAGTGTACACTGGTAAGACTAGACCAACTCTTTGTGAGTTAATGTGTGTCAAATGATAGTGTGGGGAGGTGGCTGTCCTATAAAGCTCCAGAAAAGCTTGCCATTCTTCATCTATGGTGGATGAGAATTTTTCCCTATGATCCTTATTGTTTTTGTATATGATTCTTAGAAGACAGTAAGTCAGGAGCCCACCTGGCATATGAATATTTCCTGCAAGTGTGTTGTGGTACATGGTCAAGATATTGGTCAAGAGATAGAAAAAATAATACAGCCAAAATATTCTCCATTTCCATGACATCATGCAGATTCAAAATCAGATCTGCATATCTCTAATTTTGCACAAGTGAGATCTATCACACACTACTGATAAATATCATTTAGTGCTGGTTATCTTCAAAACAGAAGGTACTGACTTCATATTGTGAATTCAGTCTCAACATCTTTTAAGTGTATTACTTTTCTTCAGTATTTTTGTGCCTCCTTTACCAAGCTGCTAATTCTCTTCTTATTGTTTTCTTGCATTGTTTTTATCTTTTCCCAGTTTCCCCCTACTGCTACTATTTTATTTTAAAACTATATTTGTTTTTCCTTTTTAAATCTCCTTCAGTTGTTTTTCTAGGTATTTTAGTTGATCTTGTGTCTAATCCACATTTTTTGAAGTTTTGTTTATGGATATTTTTAATCATTGTCTTCTGAATTTGTGTCCTGAGCTACCTTGTCACCATAAAATATTTGTATGGTCAGGTTCGTTTTTTTATTTGTTCATTTTTCTAGACTATTTCTTACTTGACTGAATTTTATATTAGAATTGTGCTCTACTCCATTTTTTCTTTGTTTGTTTTTTATGTTTGTTTCTAAAATTCTGCTGCTTTTACAGCTTGGTGGACTCTGTAACTCCTAGAAGTGTGATCCAGAACCAATTACTAGATGGCAGATAGCAACCATTCCTCCTCTCAGTGTTAGTTTAGGGTTCCATTATGATCTTTTTCTGATCAAATGTTCAGTCCCTTTAATATCGCTGGATTAGGGGCTGCTCCCCACTACTACTGACTCTGTAATAGCTGGATGCTGTCACTGTCCATGGTGTGTTTCTGTCACCTAGCATCAAGGCTCTCTACTCCAATTTCTCACATAACAAGATATCAAGATAACTTTTTTAAAGCTCAGTTTTGATGATATCACCTCTGCTTTTTATGGCACCTAAGTGATGCAGTGAATAGAATGCTAGGCATGGAGTCAGGAAGACCTGAGTTCAAACTTGGCCTTAAACACTTATTAGCTATGTAACCCTGGACATGTCATTTAACACTGTTTTTCTCAAATTTAACATTTGTAAAATGAGTTGGAGAAGGAAGTAGCAAGCCATTCCAGTATCTTTAAAAAGAAAATTCCAGATGGGGTCAGGAAGTCAGACACAACTGGACCAACTGAACAACAAAACAACATTGCTTTATTCTTACCTCTAGGATCAATTATGAAATGTTTTATTGGTTATTTAAAGCCCATCACAATCTGGACCACTCTTTCTTTTCTTTCTTTTTTAATTTAAATATTTTTTAATATTTTCTCATAATTACATGTTTCATGTTCTTTCCCTTTCCCCCAAACTCACCCACCTCCCATAGCCAACCCACAATTCCACTGGTTTTACATGTATCATTGATCAAGACCTAATCCTATATTATTTATAATTGGACTAGAGTTATTGTTTAGTGTCTATGTCCCCCAATAATATCCCCATCAGTCCATGTGTTCAAGCAGTTGTTTTTCCTCTGTGTTTCTACTCCCACTGCTCCTCCTTTTCTATTTATCTCAGATTCAGTTCCCTTCCATGTTCTCTGTGTCTCAGATACTCCAGATTACTTGTTCCCCCATATATCCAATTTCATTGACTGGCAAATGTTGTCCCCCATTTCCCTTTCCTCATCATCTCCACCTTCTGTTTTCTCTAAGTTCCTGTAAGACTCAGCTCAAATCCCTCTTTGCACAGCTGGCCTTTCCTAGTCTACAATCTCAGACTCAGAGCCTTGTCTCTCAAATTATGGTCCATTTACATTACATATGTCTTGTAAGTGTGTAAATATATCCATGTTTTCTACCCACTGGAATAGGAGCTCCTCAAGGCAAGAACAGTGTTTTTGTTCTTCTTTGTGCTTGTCATTATCAAAACTGTCAATAGAATAAGGCCATTTCACTGCTTCAGTTTCTCATGAAACAGATACAGAGATAAAGGAATCTTCAATTATCACACTTCTTTCTGCTTTCTAATGACAGTTGCAAAATATTTTTCAAAAGTGGCTATAAATGATAAAAATCATAAAGATCATATATCATAAGCAATTATTGTCTTGTTAGTATTCTAAAATAAATTATTACTGTTTCAGCTCTTCAAAAGGAAGCATATTTATTGGAGAGAGGTAGATTTATGGATAATGAATAATATAAATTGTTTTAAAATGAAAAACAATAAAATATTTTAAATATATGGATGGAAAAAAGGAATATCAAAAGGAGAAATAAATAGGTTAGTTTTGTCTCTCTTTAAAATTATTTTATTAGATATTTATTTTTAATAATCTAATAACTAAATCATATAATTTCATAAAATTATATATATGAAAATAATTTGATAATTTATAAATATATCTATTTTTTAATGATTGAAAGAGTATTAATAGTTTTTTTAGATAACTGTCTTAACATTCTTTTTAGTATTTAGGATATAGCTATAATTATATTTATCTATCTGTCTAGCTAATTATCTAAGATATATATA
>NW_025353303.1:0-11241 GCF_016433145.1 Gracilinanus agilis
AATATAAATTTTGTGTTATATTTATATTCTAAATATATTATAATTATAATAAAATTATAAATGTTATTTATTTCTTTTGGGGAAAGTCCTCTTAAGTGCAACTTCTAAATATTTAGGCTACAGTGGGCCTGGGGCTGGCCTAGTGGAATGCCTGTCTTAGCTAAAGGAGAATCTCATGATAAGACAGAGGACAATATTCCTCTATATGGGTGCCCCGGCCTAGGGCTGGCATCCCTGGTTCTCCCGCCCCGTGGGCGCCGGGCACAGGTGTGTCTCGGCCCCTCCCGTCGTCATTTGGGCTCAGGCCCTGGACTTTGACCTTGCAGGGAGGAATCACATTGCCGGTTGGGTGCCCTGATGCCCATTCGAGCCGGAGCTTGGGACTCTGTCTTCCTGGAGGGGCATCGGTCGTCCGGCGGGTAGCGCCACCTTGGGGAGCCACGAGACCCAGCCTTAGGCCCCCTGGCAGCCGGTGGATTTTTGCAAATTAGATGCAAAATGGGGTTGCTCTGGAGGGACCCGCCGAGGGTCACACCAGGATGAATGAGGTGAAGGGGGGGCCCTGGAGACGAGGGAGTCCGGCCCTCTCAGCCCCACAGGGCTGGGCTATGTAGAGGAATGATGGGACTTTCATCTGAACCGGCCCCAGATCCTTTTGTGTTGTTCATTCATTTAAACTAAGGGTCTCCTGGGGCCAGGACCCGGGCTTGGTCCTAGAGACTCAAGGGTACCGTAAGGAAAAAATAGACACATTTAATGAATTTATCAAGAGAGATGAGTGGCACAAAAGAGTTTAGGCGAACTATGAAGAGGAGGAAGCCCTTTGGCTTGGGGACAGCAGTCCGGGATGTCTTCATGGACGAGGGGACGCTGGAGTTCAGAGAAATGGAAAATGCATCCAGTCCTTTAGTCTGGCCTTGAAGGAAGAGGGAAGCTCTTTACTGATAGAGGTGGGGGGTTGAGGAAAGCTGTAGGCTAGCAGTTGATCCAGTTTGGCCAGTTGGAATAGAAATTATGGGGAGCAAAGTCATCGGAGATATGGCGACTGGAGGGGTAGATTGGAGCCAGATGGCGGAAAACCAGAAATGGGGAGGGACGTGGCACGTTGGATGGTGGAATCAGGATTTAAACAGATCCTGAAAGGCTAAGACACTGGGCACATGACCCAGGATGGAATTTAATGTAAATAATATTATATTATATATTATCATATAATGAATAATAAATAAGGTAAATAAAAAATAAATGTAAAGTCTTATTCTTGGATTCAAAAAGTCAACTTCCTAAATTTAAGATCGGAGAGAAATAGCTCGACAGAAGTTTATCTGAAAACATCTGGGGAGTTTTGTGTGTGTGCAGATAAGGTGTGGCACAGAGGGATGAGCGCAGGACTTGGCATCAGGGCTCAGATTCCATCTCTGATAGTTTACATGGGAGATAGGGACTGGACTCGTGATTTCATTGATAAGGGCAACTCTCAAGGGAGAAAATTTCCCTCTACTCATGTAGCTTGGCACCTTTTGTTTAACTTTAGGCTGAGAGAGTAGCCCAGGGAGGGCACTGAGAGTGATTTGCCCAGACAGGATGGGTCCGAGACAGAACTTGAACCCCAATTGTTCCTGACTCTGGGCCTCCGTGCCACGATGGCCAAAACCTCCCTGAGTCTCAGCTCCCTCACCTATAAAATAAGAGGGTTGGACCAACTGCCTTCTAAGGTCCCTTAAAACTCTTCCCCTATGAATCTCTGGTCCTGTCTAGACTCCATATGAGTTAACAAGGTGGTAAAGCATCCAAGAAAGCCTTAGACTCCTTCTGAGAGGCCTGATGTCCAGCCTGAACAAGGGAAGGGATCCTCTCACTATACTTGGCCAGGTCAGAGCCCATCTGGAGTATTGTGGCTAGTTGTGGGCGCCATGTTTTAGGAGTAACTGGAGAGCCACCAGAGGAGGGCAGTGAGGATGGTGGAGAGCCTCAAACCCATTCTTGAACTGGTAATAGAGAAGGTTGTCTTTAATGTCTGTCCCCTAGAAGAGTGAGCAGACTAGTTCCTTTTGGGCCCGGAGGACAGAACTAGGAGATATTGGGGAAAAGGAAGTGCACAGAGATAAATAAAGGCCCGATATTAGGAAAATCTTACAAAGGATGAGAACTTCCCCCAAAGAGATAGAAGGTCCCCCTCACTGTGCTTTCTGACAACCTTCTGTCTGGTATTTTAGTAGAAGGGATCCTTGTTGAGTATTCACTTGGTATAGTGAAGGGTCTTGGCTTTGGAGTGTTGACTTTGATCAAGTTTTGAGCATCGACTTTGATAAGTTACTTCCTGGTTCTCCATCTCCGTTTCCTCGTCTGAAAAATGAGGGGGATGGAATAAATGACTCTGTGACCCTAAATGCTGGCATTGGAAACTTGGACTTTACATGGTAGACAATGGGGGAATGGAGGAGAGATGTGATTCTAGGGGTACGCAATGGGGAAATGGAGGAAAGATATGATTCTAGGGGTACTCAATGGGGAAATGGAGGAGGGATGTGATTCTAGGGGTATGTGATGGGGAAATGGAGGAGAGATGTGATTCTAGGGGTACGCAATGGGGAAATGGAGGAGAGATGTGATTCTAGGGGTACGCAATGGGGGAACGGAGAGGAGATGTGATTCTAGGGGTACGCAATGGGGAAATGGAGGAGAGATGTGATTCTAGGGGTATGTGATGGGGAAATGGAGGAGAGATGTGATTCTAGGGGTACGCAATGGGGAAATGGAGGAGAGATGTGATTCTAGGGGTACTCAGTGGGGAAATGGAGAAGAGATGTGATTCTAGGGGTACGCAATGGGGGAACGGAGAGGAGATGTGATTCTAGGGGTATGCAATGGGGGAACGGAGAAGAGATGTGATTCTAGGGGTATGCAATGGGGAAATGAAGGAGAGATGTGATTCTAGGGGTACGCAATGGGAAAATGGAGGAGCGATTCTAGGGTACCTTAGAAGGATAATTTGGGCAACAGCGGGGATTTGGACTAGGCTAGAAAACAGGAGCATCCACGCCGAGGTGGATTCAGAGAGTGAAGAGGAAAGGGTCAGATGGGAGCCAAGTTGGAATGAGAGGGTTCTTGTTTCCTCATCTGGCTATTTCCCCGAAGTTCCCTAAAAAGATAATCTCTGGTGTGTGGAAGTATGAAAAAGCTCATCAAAGCCTAACCTTCTCCCCTTGCTCCCAAGCAGCCAAAATGACCCCCTTCCCCCTCAAAAAATCCCCAATATTAGACCCTCCCCCCATGAAGAGATAATTGCTTCCTGTCCTCCTGTGTTATGGTTGGCAGTTATTTTTTTTGTTTTGTTTTCTACTTTCCCTGGGCAAAACATGCCCATTAGTTTTTCCTTTTCTAATGTTTCCACTCCTCGTGATTCCCGAGGGCCGAGTCAGCGTGGGAATTCGTACCTGGCGTGGGCTGCAGGCTCCCCGGCTCCTCTGGGACTCCCTGCATCCTGGCACTCTAATGAAGCGCGTAGTCCCAGAGCTTGGAAAGGCTGCTGGCGACTCCAGTGGGGGCTGGGTTCTGTGGTCCAGTCTCCCGTGGCCGGACCATGAGTTCCCTGTCCTGTCATTCGGTGCCTTCGTGGCTCCATCCTTTTACCCCCGTGCCATCATAGACCTTTGTAGCAGAAGGGAGGTTGTGGTCTTCAAAAGTGTCCAGACGGACCTGTGGAGAGGACTGGACTTGGCATCAGAGGGCTTGGGTTCAAATTCTGCCTGGAATTTGCCAGATCATTGAACCTGTGGTTTTACTGGGAATTCCCAGGTGAGGAAATTCTCTCCCCCGGTGCAGGTCAGCTTGTTCTCTGCAATTTCGTTTTTGGAGAGCCGCCTAGGGCACTAAGAGATCCAGGGTCGTTCAGCCAGGCTGGACTTGAAACGGGGAGTTCTTGGCTCCAAGACCAGTTCTCTTGCCACACCAGCCTCAGGCAGATCACAGCGGGGTAAGAAGCAGGCACAGCTCCCAGGGGCACAGCGGTCCGCACGGGCAGTGTTTTGGGCCAGTAAGCTCTTAGAGCTGGGCCATCAAGGGTCATCGGGTCCAGACTGAAGCCCGTTCACTTGAAGCCCGTTCTCCTTTTGGACAGCTCTGTTGTTTTCACATTCATTTTTTTTCAAACCCGTCTTAGAATCAATACCTTGAGTTGGTTCCAAGGCAGAAGAGGAGTAAGAGCTAGGCACTGAGTCATCAAGCTTCTACCCTCTGTCTTAGAAACAATACTAAGTATTGGTTCCAAAGCAGAAGAGCGTTAAGGGCCAGGCAATGGGAGTCAAGTGACTTGCCCAGGGTCACACAGCTAGAAAGTGTCTGAGGAGAAATTTGAACCCAGGACCTCCCGTCTCTAGGCCTGGCTCTTTAGCCACACATAGAGCCACTTCGCTGTCCTTGTTTGGTTCTTTTTTAAAAGGCCATAATGATAATAGCTGTCATTTTTAGAAAGCTTTAAGGCCTACAGGGTTCTTTGTCTGCCTTGTCTCCTTTGATCTTCCCCACAGCTCTGGGAGGTGGCCTCTGTCATTTTACAGATAAGGAAACTGAGGCCCAGAGTTATGCTATAATTTGTCCATGGTTACACAGTAATCCACAGGTGGGCTGTCTCTACCATCCTCACAGTAGAAAGAGGAGTTTTATTTTTCTTTAACCCTTACTTTCCATCTTAGAATCAATATTGTGGATT
Source organism: Gracilinanus agilis (assembly GCF_016433145.1). NCBI lineage: Eukaryota > Metazoa > Chordata > Mammalia > Didelphimorphia > Didelphidae > Gracilinanus > Gracilinanus agilis. Next base: position 4,712 of record NW_025353303.1, read on the forward strand.
AGTTCCAAGGCAGAAGAGCCATAAAGGCTAGGCAGTGACTTGTCCAGGGTCACACAGCTAGGAAGTATCTGAGGCCAGATTTGAACCCAGGACACCCCATCTCAAGACCTGGCTCTTCATGCACTGAGCCACCCAGCTGTCCCCAGGAGGAGATTTTGAGTGAGAAGATATTGCTTAGTTTTCTATCTAGCAGTATGGCCTTTGGGGCAGGGGGCTCACCTGCCTCATTTACAAAATGAAGAGGTTGGGCTAGATCACCACTAAATCCCTTCCAGCTCTAAAACTCTGATCTCAGAAGGTCTCCGAGGACCTGAAATGAATTATCTCGTTGGCTCCCCCACCCCACCCTGGAACATGTATGTTGGATCAGAGGTTGTGCCCAGAAGCTCCCTTTCTCTGCCTTGCTGATGCTCGGAGGCCAGGCCTGGCCAGAGATGGGCAGAGCTCTAGGCTCTTTGCTTTAACTGGGGCTCTTTAAAAGGGGTCTGGATGCAGCTTGCCTCCTGCCTTGGAGGATTGTGGGGAGACGCTCAAATTTGTCTCCTGAGACCCCATCAGGCTCTCTCCATCTGGATGTGGGTGGTGGTTGGCCAGGCGGGGAAACACCAGAGCCTGCCACCATCGTTCCTAGATGCCTCAGGCTGTGGGCCCAGCTTTTCTTTGCTACCATCCCCAGCCCTGCTGCAGATGGGATTCCACAGGCATCTGTTTGGGTCAGAGCAAGGCAGGAGCCTCGTAAGGCAAGTGGCCAAGGCCCTGATGGCGATCTGGGCAGTGCCGGACCCCCTACTCTCTCCCCCACCGTTGGCCTCGCCTTGTCCCTTGTTCGTCTGACTTCTGTGAATGTGGCCGAGGGGAAAAGATGGCCAGTGCCTGGCTGGCGTGATCGTGGGCTTGTCACATCCATCTGCTCAGCCCCAGCGAGCAGCCAATCCATATTGCCAGCATATTGCCAGCCATATGGACCAACTCAGCTCTCGAGGAAAGCTCAGGAGGCCTGACCTCCAGTGTGACAAGAAATGAGCATGAAGGACGGGGCTTGACAACCAGCCCGTGGGGCTCCCGAGTGTGAAGCGGATTTTCTGCAGCCGCTGCCTCTTCCTAGGTCCTGGATGGGGCTGGAGTTGAGGACTGTGTGTGTGTGTGTGTGTGTGTGTGTGTGTGTGTGTGTGTGTGTGTACACGTGTGCATGCTTGAGTCTAAAGGGCACACATAGGGGCATGTATGTCTCTGGATCTCTGGGCATCTTCTTCCTATATACATGCAAGGTTTTCGTTTTCTGCCTGCCTGGTCTGCCTCAGATCAATGATCTTCACTCCTAACTGGACTGGACAGTTCTGACTCTAGCCTCCAGGGCTTTGATCTGATGGGAGGCTGGCGGCTGCAGAACATGGCGCTAGAGTAGGGAGGAGGTGAGGGGGAGGGAGGGAGGAAGAAAGGAAGACTGAAGAGAGAGGACTGGCTCTGGGTGGGGATTGGTTTGCCTGACCTTGTCTCCCACCCACAGGGGTTTTGATTCCTCCCTCCAGGTGGGGTGTGGGTGTTCAGCCCAAGGAATGGTGGGTGAACCCTTTGCGGGTGAGAAGGATCCTAGGAATCATGGGATCGAATCCTCAAAACCTATGGAGACTATGATTGCTTCCTAACCATCTCCATCTCACAAGCCAAGAGCCTTGCTTGGGGTTTCTGCTAAAGAGGTCCAGGCTGGGGCATTTCCTCACCAAATTGGTATCTCCTCTCCATCCTCATCCCCTTTCCCAGCCTGGGCACATGGTTCTTCTAGCAGGAGCCTATGACTTCACTCTGAGTTTCCATTCCAACACACAAGTGCTTGCAATACCAAGGTAGGATTGGCACAGGACATTGGCACATAGTAGGTACTTAAAATTGTTTATTGACTGAGTAGGGCTGTTCCTTCACTGAAATGGATGGATTTCCTTTAAAATATCAGTTCTCCACCCAGGTGATTTAGTGGATAGAGTGCTGGACTTGGAATCAGAAGGGCCCCAAGTTCAAAAACTATCTTGGTGGAGGCAGCTGGGTGGCTCAGTAGATTGAGAATCAGACCTAGAGACAGGAGATCCTGGGTTCAAATGTGTTTTCAGAAACTTTCTAGCTGTGTGACCCTGGAAAAGTCACTTCACCCCCATTGCCTCACCCTTACCACCAAGGCAGAAGCCTTGTAACCAACGGTTGGCAACCTTTTTGGCCGTGAGAGCCATATATGTCTGCGGAAGGAGGATGGAGGTGGAAGGCTCTGGAATATGGGGCAGGGGCTGAAGGGCCCCCTGGGGCACATCCTGGGGCTCTGCCCAGACTGGCTGGTCGGGAGGTGGAGCCAGATATGACTCGAGAGCCATATGTTGTTGACCCCTGCTTGTAACCAATACACAGTATTGATTCTAAGACGGAAGGTAAAGGTTTCAAAAGTAAAAATCTCAGAGCAGAGTTGGGCCTGGAGTCAGGAAGACCTGAATTCAAATTTGACCTCAGATACTTATTAGCTCATTGACTCTGAACAAGTCACTTCACCTCTGCTTCAGTTTTCTAATCTATAAAATGGAGACAATAATAGCAACTTCTTCACAGGATTGTTAGTTATTTTTATTATTAACCGAGATAATAATTGTAAAGCACTTAGCACAATCCCTGGCACATAGTAAGCGGTTATTATAGCTGTGAGATCCTACCTGAGTAAATTTACCTTTCTGACCTTCGGTTTTTCTTATCTGAAAAATGGGGATAATCATTCCCCTGGGTTGTTTTAAGGATAAGTTGGATAATATATGCATAGTGCTTTAAATCTTCAAAACTTTAAATCTCTCCATAAATGTTAGTTATTATTATTTCTCTAGGGCTAAAATGTCCCGCCTTGGATCTTCCTTCAGTAGAATGGGAAGGGGAGACCCCCTATACCTATGAAAGGGGATGGAGGGGGTGCTAGAGAGAAGAAAGGTATAATTAATTACGAGTTCCTTCTCCAGAAATGCTAATGGGGAAAAGCAATTAAAAGCACCTTTTTCCTCCCCTTAGTAATCTATGTTAAGAGCCAGTAATGAAGTTTAGGGCCGCTGTGACTCGAAGTTTCAGCTTCAGCGACTCAAGTCAAAACATTGCGGGCCAGGGAGGCCGCCGGCAGCAGAGCTGGGTTGCCAGCAGCCACCTGGGCTCCTGTGTGCCCGCTTTCCCCATCCTGGTGCTGCTGGCATCCCGGAGGACAGCCCAAAGGTGTCATCATGGGGAGCTGCCCTCACGTACCGAGGCCCAGCGCCTGGAGGAGCACACTTGAAATAATTCAGTCCGGTTCAGCATTTAGTGAGTGCCAGGCACTGAGCCAGGGACTGGTGATTGGAAGGCAAAAATTAAGCCGTCCCTGCCTTCAGGTTGCTTACATTCTAGTGGGGGAAAGCAGGTCAATACCAGGTCAGTGGGGTTTCGAGGGGAAGGGAGTGCCAGGAGAGAGCAAGCAAGAAAGACCTTGTTTAGCCTCTACCAGGTAGAAAAAAGGGTTGGGGGCTGGCATACATTCCAGTTCAAGGCCATTCAGCAAGTATTAAGTGCCTACTGTATACTTGGCGCCGTGTAAGGTGCTGAAGCAAATGGCCAGGAACCTAAAAGTTCTCCTAGTTAACAGCCCTGCCCACGTCTGTTATTATCCCCATTTTACAGAGGAGGCAACCGAGGCTTGGCAGGGCAGATGATGATCCAAAGTCATCCAGCGAGAGAGGGAGGGAGGATTTGAATACAGGTCTTCCTAACTCCAACTCTAAAGCCCTGTTTGCGAGCACATGATATTCCCTTTCTGCACACATCCCATGAAGAGAGGATGCTCTGTGGGGGTGGGGGTGGGGTGGGGGCACCTCTCCCCACCCCTTCCTTCCTTAGGGAGTAGCCCAGAAAAAGGGTCTTGTCCCTTTAAGCAGCCCCCTCCCCAAACCTCCATGGCCTGTTTTATCTGAAGTCCAACCGCATGTTGTTCCAGGGGCCGATCAGCTTTAGCTAATTAATAATCTGACAGGAGCCACCCAGGGGATTAGCCGCTGAGCCAAGCTCCACCAAACCCCAGCAAATGAGTCCTGTGCTCCCGGGGGACGCCGAGGTGACTTTGGAGGGGGTGCAGCCAAGAGGGCCCCCTCCTCCCCGGAGCCAGGCTTTCTGGGGGGCTCAGGCAGGGGTCAGGGGTGCCGCCCTGCCCTGGGCCTCCAGATAGCCATCTCTGGCCTGTTGGACTCTCCATCTGGCCAGCTTCCCTGAGCCCATGTACAGAGGAGCTGTGTGGGTCAGGGGAGAGGCGGCCCATCCTTTATCGCCTTGACCCACTGACATACGGGGGAGGCGAAGGAAAGGTGGGCTGAGGGGGTCCCATTTCTTTCTCCCTACCCCTGCGGCAGTCTGTTATTCTAATGTTTCCAATATTCTCATAGACCTAGAATATTTTTATAATATTCTATTCTAGATCAGAATCTTAAAGACCATCTAGTCGAATAGATGTATAATATTATTGTAATATAGGATATATTATATTATAATCTTAAGGACCATCTAGTCAAATAGTATTATAACATAGTATTATATTATACATAAAATATATAAATATATAATACATTATTATAATATATAACAATATTATAATCTTACAGACCATCTAGTCAAAAGATCTATATTACTAAAATATACATTATATAATATTATAACCTTAAAACCGTCTAATCGAATAGATCTATAATATTGTAATCTTAAAGACCATCTAGTCAAATAGACCTATATTATAATATATTGTGTATTATAATTTATCATCTAGTCGAATAGATCTATAATATTATTATAATATACATTATATAATATAATCTTAAAGAAGATCTAATCGATAGACCTATATTATATAACATATATAATAATATATTATTATATAATATACCATATATTATATTATAATCTTAAAGACCATCTAGTTGAATAGACCTATATTATTATAATATAGTATGTATTATAACATTAAAGTTCATCTAGTCTAACAGATCTATAACGTTATTATATGTTATATAATATTATATTAAAGACCATCTAGCCTAATAGATCTATATTATTATCTATGTTATAATATTAAAGACCATCTGGTCTAATAGATCTATAATGTTTATATATATATTTATAATATTCTATTCTAAGATCAGAATTTTAAAGACCATCTAGCCCTGCCCATCCATTTTATGAATGAGGAAACTGAGGCAAAGAGATAGGAAGTGACTTGTCCAAGGTCATACAGGAAGGAGATGATGAAGGCATGATTTGAACTTGAAAGCCAGCATTCTTTCCATTCTCTTGACTGCTTAGGCGGCTCACGCCCCAGGCCTAGTGGGCTTCCAGGGAAAGTCTGGGGGGGTTCTTACAGAGAGCGTGGCGGCCTCGGCCTCCCCAAGAGTGGGCAGAGAGCTCCGGGATGTCTCGCTTGGTGGGAAGTGGTTTCGCCAGGCCTGGTGTGTACTTGGGAAGAGAACCCGACACCCCCCATGCAGGGCAGCCCCCGTGCCCCAAGGCCTCTCTGCCTCCATGCTCCCTCGGTGCCCAGTCCCACGGCGGCCGGCCGGGAGGCCCAGTGCCAGCCTCAGAGTGGGCGCGCCGTCCAGGGGCCACGCACAGGGGAGACGGCCCTCCCTCCCGGCCCCTCTCCCCAGACCCACGAGGCTGGGAAATGCCCATCAGGCTCATGATGGGGGGGTGAGGGGCAGCTTGCCAGCTGGTGGTAATCCAGGCTCCGGCAGCCAGGTGGCTAAATGCCAGTCAGGTGCTGGGCCCCGGGATGGGCGCTTTCCCCGCCCCAGTCTGGCTCTGTAGGAGTTAAAGGTGTCTGGATCGTCTGGAGGCCTCGTCTCCCCCGGCAGCTCCCCTGCATCCCCAGGAGGCCTCGTCTCCCCCGGCCCCCCGCGCTCCTCTCCTCCCAGGCTTTCCCGGCACGGCGAGCCTTTGCGGTGGGGATGAAGGAGAGACGCTGGATAAGAAGGAGGCGAGTAGGGGTGCGAGCTGGGGGGAGCCTCCTTCTCTTCCCCACACGACTCTCAGTACATGGCGGTTTGGCCCCGTTTCGCAAGCAGCCTGCTGCCCGAGCCGCCTCCTGACCGACATCGTTAGCGTGGGTATTTATATTTCATTAACGACATTAAGCCCAAATGGTATTAAAAGCAATGCTGGTGATAAAAAGCTTATTAATAAACAGGGAGCAGTGTAGCCAGGCTCCAGCCGGCCCCCGCCATTAACCCTTGCTGCCCTAGAGGAGGTGGGCCTGCTCGGATCACCGACCCCGGGGACGGCGGGATGGCACCATGGGAAAGGCCCCCCAGGTGGCCAGGCCAGGTGACCCCAAGGCGGGATGGCCAGGCCACACTGGGAACGGGGAAGAGATGCTCCCTGGATACAACAGCCCGTCTCCCACCCACCCCTGACCCCGAGAATTCACTTACGAGAGGGGAGAGCATCACAGAATCACTGAGGGGACTCCATCTTCTAGGCCCTCCCTCTCTGTCTCTGTCTCT
>NW_025353304.1:0-1661 GCF_016433145.1 Gracilinanus agilis
AGCATATCAAATTTGATATCTCCCTTGGTCATTGATAGAATTTCCCTCGACCAAAAAGAGAAAATATTCAATGCTACTAGCTATGAGCTGACCTTGCCCTGACTCCAGAGAGACAAACTAAACTGACTTAGAATGGCTGAGATGGTTTACATAAGTTAAAAACTGATGCTACTATTTCTTTGCGTTACCATTCTCGAATCTTTTGGCTATTTTATAAAACAACTTACCCCTCCGGATTGCTGCACACTCTAAGACTTGCCCTTGTTAAAAGGTATTTAAATTCTGTATTTTTTCCCTCAAATCAGTATTTGTATACATTGGTGGTCTGCTTATCCTGGATTATAATTGCCTTGTCTCAGTTAAAGACTCTTATAGTTACTTTGTTATTCTTCTTTATTTCAGATTGATATCTCTTAAACCTGTCTGCCTCAATTGCTTCATCTTTAATACGAAGTGGAGAAAGAAATGATAAACCACTCCAATATCTTCACCAAGAAAAACCCAAATAGGGCCACAAAGAGATGGGCAGGCCCAAAAACAACTGAATAATAACAATTCTGCCCTAAACAAAAGTAAATGTTGATTTGATCAATGTTCCGGAACAAAAGGAGGAGTGATTAGTTTGGTACACTTGGGGAATCTGGAAAGAAAGGAATTATTGTTGAGGAGTAAAGGAAATTGCCACTATATGAAAAAATTCTCCAAATTATCATTAATTATAAAAATGCAGATTAAAATAACTCTGAGAACCACCTCACACCTATCACACTGAATAATATGACAAAAAAGAAAATGACAAATATTGCAGGGTATTTGGGGAAATGGGGCACTAATACACTGTTGATAAACCATACAACATATTGGCTTGGGGAATAAAAAGACAAAATTACACTGGATGAGAAAAAAGAATAAAGAAGCTATTTCTTGAGATTTTCATAGTTTTGGAAATTTAGCAGCACTGGTATTTCTATTTTTTATGATTTAAATTATTTTGCTGATTTAATTAGGACTGAATGAGAATCAGTAGCTTTACAAACGAATATAATGCTGCTGGAGTGAGAAATAAAATTAATGGGTTGCTAAAGAAGCAGGCAATGGGAAAGGTCAGAAATGCATTTTTTTGCAAAGTTTACACAAGTTATCTGAGTCGATTGTGAAAGCATTAGCTAATCTGAAGTACAGTAAATGAAAGATTAAAATTCCCCCTCTCTTCCCCTTATTGCCTCCTTTCTGAATGAGGTTAATTAAACAGTCATTTAGTTTCAGTGAATTGGAGGTGGAGTACATAGAGAAAGTATTCCTGAATTGATTCTTTGCCCAATATTAGGATCTGAAAATATTCCAACTGAGAATATACCTTTGTTTTTAATGACAAATCAGAGTAGAGTCCACAACTTTAATCATCAGGGGAGGATACAGAAAATACTCTTCCAACTCTAGCAAGGAATGAGTGAAGATTTGTTGATTTTGTGGTTTCATTTTTGTAAGGTATTTTTTTTAAGCTTTGCTCAAGTATCTGGTAGGTGGGACATTTAGATAGTGAACTTTATCCAGGCAATATTGTTTTCAGCCTGTTTGTAACAAGATCTCATTTGGAGAAGCCAGAAGAGAACACTACACAGTCTCAGCAATAGCAGTTCTTAAATGTGTCTTCCTTTCAC